>NC_134514.1:2965614-2985614 GCF_027942865.1 Odontesthes bonariensis
ATGTTTTTCATGTATGAATGTATGTATGTATTTTGTCATGTATGAATGTGTGTATTTTTTCTCATGTATGAATATATGTATTTTTTGTCATGTATGAATGTATGTATGTTTTTCATGTATGAATGTATGTATATTTTTTGTCATGTATGAATGTATGTTTTTTTGTCATGTATGAATGTATGTATGTATTTTGTCATGTGTGAATGTATGTTTTTTTGTCATGTATGAATGTATGTATGTTTTTTTGTCATGTATGAATGTATGTTTTTTTGTCATGTATGAATGTATGTATGTTTTTTTGTCGTGTATGAATGTATGTATGTTTTTTGTCATATATGAATGTATGTGTGTTTTTTGTCATGTATGAATGTATTTTGTCATGTATGAATGTATTTTTTTGTCATGTATGAATGTATGTTTTTTTTGTCATGTATGAATGTATGTATGTTTTTTGTCATATATGAATGTATGTGTGTTTTTTGTCATATATGAATGTATTTGTGTTTTTTGTCATGTATGAATGTATTTTGTCATGTATGAATGTATGTATGTTTTTTGTCATATATGAATGTATGTGTGTTTTTTGTCAAGTATGAATATATGTTTTTATTGTCATGTATGAATGTATGTATGTTTTTTTGTCATGTATGAATGTATGTATGTTTTTTGTCATATATGAATGTATGTGTGTTTTTTGTCAAGTATGAATGTATGTTTTTATTGTCATGTATGAATGTATGTATGTTTTTTGTCATGTATGAATGTGTGTTCACTCTGTGAACTGTACCAGGCAATCAGTGAACAACAGACAGCACACCCAGACGGTTTCATCATCCTTGCTGGAGATTTAAACCACGCCGATCTCAAGACTCCGGCCTCTATTTATGGTTGTCTGTCTTTGCACTTTGTCTTTGTCTTGTATTTTGCACATTTATTGTCACCGTTACTTTCATTTTATTTTATTTTACTATGATGAGGATAAGCCTGTCCTCATTTGCTGTCTCCTGTGTACTTTAAAGTTTACTGTCATGTGTTACTTGTTGGTAAATGTCTTGTGCTGTCTTCACCGTGGGATAGTTAGGAACGCAATTTCGATCTCTCTGTATGTCTTGTATATATGAAGAAATTGACAATAAACCTGACTTTGACTTTTGACTTTGTGTATTTGTCATGTATGAATTGTTATACATATGTATGTGTGTTTCCGTGTATATATATATGGTGACAGGATAGGGTAGTGGTAAGATTTCCACCTTTCATGCAGGACACCTGGGTTCAATTCCCCTTCTCAGAAGGTGCTACCTCTATTAAAAGTTTCTTTGGATGAAAGCGTATGTTTTTTCTCATATTTGCCAAATGGATAAAAATAAACATGAATGGACTTTTTCATGAATGTATGTATCTTTTTTTGTAATGTATATTTCATGTATATTCATACATACATACATACATACATACATACATACATACACACATACATAGATGTACATAGATACATACATACATACATACATACATACATACATACATATATACATACATACATACATACATACATACATACATACATACATACATACATACATACATACAGTACATACATATATACATACATACATACAGTACATACATACATACATACATACATTCATACATACATATATACATACATACATACACAGATACATATATACATACATACATACACACATACATACATACATACATACATACATACATACATACATACATACATACATACATACATACATACATATATACATACATACATACATACATACATACATACATACATACATACAATACATACATACATACATACAGACATACATACAGACATACATATATACATACAGTACATACATACATACATACATACATATATACACACAGTACATACATACATACATACTTACATACACACACACACACACACACACACACACACACACACACACACACACACACACTCATACAAATAGAGGTCGGAGTCTTGAGATCGGCGTGGTTTAAATCTCCAGCAAGGATGATGAAACCGTCTGGGTGTGCTGTCTGTTGTTCACTGATGGCCTGGTACAGTTCACAGAGTGAACACACATTCATACATGACAAAAAACATACATACATTAATACATGACAAAAAATACATACATTCATACATGACAAAAAACATACATACATTAATACATGACAAAAAAAACATACATTCATACATGACAAAATAAATACATACATTCATACATGACAAAAAACATACATACATTCATACATGACAAAAAACACATATACATTCATACATGACAAAAAAAACATACATACATTCATACATGAAAAACATACATACATTCATACATGAGAAAAAATACACACATTCATACATGACAAAAAACATACATACATTCATACATGACAAAAAACACACATACATTCATACATGACAAAAAAAACATACATTCATACATGACAAAATACATACATACATTCATACATGACAAAAAACACACATACATTCATACATGACAAAAAAAACATACATTCATACATGACAAAATACATACATACATTCATACATGACAAAAAACACACATACATTCATACATGACAAAAAAAACATACATACATTCATACATGAAAAACATACATACATTCATACATGACAAAAAATGCATATATTCATACATGAGAAAAAATACACACATTCATACATGACAAAAAACATACATACATTCATACATGACAAAAAACACACATACATTCATACATGACAAAAAAAACATACATTCATACATGACAAAATACATACATACATTCATACATGACAAAAAACACACATACATTCATACATGACAAAAAAAACATACATTCATACATGACAAAATACATATATACATGAAAAAAACACACATACATTCATATATGACAAAAAACATACATACATTCATACATGACAAAAAAAACATACATTCATACATGACAAAATACATACATACATGAAAAAAACACACATACATTCATATATGACAAAAAACATACATTCATCCATACATGACAAAAAAAACATACATTCATACATGACAAAATATATACACTCATACATGACAAAAAACATACATTCATACATGACAAAATACATACATACATGACAAAAAACACACATACATTCATACATGACAAAATACATTCATACATGACAAAATAAACTTATTCATACATGACAAAAAAATACATACATTCATACATGACAAAAAAACATACATTCATACATGACAAAATACATACATTCATACATGACAAAAAACATACATTCATACATGACAAAATACATACATACATGACAAAAAACATACATTCATACATGACAAAATACATACATACATGACAAAAAACACACATACATTCATACATGACAAAATACATTCATATATGACAAAATAAACTTAATCATACATGACAAAAAACATACATACATTCATACATGACAAAAAAACATACATTCATACATGACAAAAACATACATACATTCATACATGACAAAAAATACACACATTCATACATGACAAAAAACATACATACATTCATACATGACAAAAAAAACATACATTCATACATGACAAAAAACATACATACATTCATACATGACAAAAAACATACATACATTCATACATGACAAAAAAACATACATTCATACATGACAAAAAATACACACATTTATACATGACAAAAAAAACATACATTCATACATGACAAAAACATACATACATTCATACATGACAAAAAAAACATACATTCATACATGACAAAAAAAATTTATACATGACAAAAAAATACATACATTCATACATGACAAAAAAACCATACATTCATACATGAAAAAATACATTAATACATGACAAAATAAACACATACATGACAAAAAACATACATATTTATCCAAATAAACTTTTATTAGAGGTAGCACCTTTTAAGAAGGGGAATTGAACCCAGGTGTCCTGCGCGAAAGGTGGAAATCTTACCACTACCCTATCCTGTCACCATACATATGTACATGGAAACACACATACATACATATGTACATTCATACATGAAAAATACATACATACATTCATACATGACAAAAACATACATTCATACATGACAAAAAAAACATACATTCATACATGACAAAATAAACACATACATTCATACATGACAAAAACATGCATACATTCATACATGACAAAAAAAACATTCATACATGACAAAAAAAATACATACATTCATACATGACAAAAAAGTACATACATTCATACATTATAAAAAAAACATTCATACATGACAAAAAATACACACATTCATACATGACGAAGAAAATATTCATACATGACAAAAAATACATACATTCATACATGACAAAAACATACATACATTCATACATGACAAAAAAATACATACATTCATACATGACAAAAAAAACATACATTCATACATGACAAAATAAACACATACATTCATACATGACAAAAACATACATACATTCATACATGACAAAAAAAACATTCATACATGACAAAAAAAATACATACATTCATACATGACAAAAAAGTACATACATTCATACATTACAAAAAAAACATTCATACATGACAAAAAATACACACATTCATACATGACAAAGAAAATATTCATACATGACAAAAAATACATACATTCATACATGACAAAATACATACATACATGAAAAAAACACACATACATTCATATATGACAAAAAACATACATTCATCCATACATGACAAAAAAAACATACATTCATACATGACAAAATATATACACTCATACATGACAAAAAACATACATTCATACATGACAAAATACATACATACATGACAAAAAACACACATACATTCATACATGACAAAATACATTCATACATGACAAAATAAACTTATTCATACATGACAAAAAAATACATACATTCATACATGACAAAAAAACATACATTCATACATGACAAAATACATACATTCATACATGACAAAAAACATACATTCATACATGACAAAATACATACATACATGACAAAAAACACACATACATTCATACATGACAAAATACATTCATATATGACAAAATAAACTTAATCATACATGACAAAAAACATACATACATTCATACATGACAAAAAAACATACATTCATACATGACAAAAACATACATACATTCATACATGACAAAAAATACACACATTCATACATGACAAAAAACATACATACATTCATACATGACAAAAAAAACATACATTCATACATGACAAAAAACATACATACATTCATACATGACAAAAAACATACATACATTCATACATGACAAAAAAACATACATTCATACATGACAAAAAATACACACATTTATACATGACAAAAAAAACATACATTCATACATGACAAAAACATACATACATTCATACATGACAAAAAAAACATACATTCATACATGACAAAAAAAATTTATACATGACAAAAAAATACATACATTCATACATGACAAAAAAACCATACATTCATACATGAAAAAATACATTAATACATGACAAAATAAACACATACATGACAAAAAACATACATATTTATCCAAATAAACTTTTATTAGAGGTAGCACCTTTTAAGAAGGGGAATTGAACCCAGGTGTCCTGCGCGAAAGGTGGAAATCTTACCACTACCCTATCCTGTCACCATACATATATACATGGAAACACACATACATACATATGTACATTCATACATGAAAAATACATACATACATTCATACATGACAAAAACATACATTCATACATGACAAAAAAAACATACATTCATAC
The DNA here is from genome assembly GCF_027942865.1 of Odontesthes bonariensis. Lineage (NCBI taxonomy): Eukaryota > Metazoa > Chordata > Actinopteri > Atheriniformes > Atherinopsidae > Odontesthes > Odontesthes bonariensis. The sequence continues at coordinate 2,971,472 of NC_134514.1, forward strand.
ATGACAAAATAAACACATACATTCATACATGACAAAAACATGCATACATTCATACATGACAAAAAAAACATTCATACATGACAAAAAAAATACATACATTCATACATGACAAAAAAGTACATACATTCATACATTATAAAAAAAACATTCATACATGACAAAAAATACACACATTCATACATGACAAAGAAAATATTCATACATGACAAAAAATACATACATTCATACATGACAAAAACATACATACATTCATACATGACAAAAAAATACATACATTCATACATGACAAAAAAAACATACATTCATACATGACAAAATAAACACATACATTCATACATGACAAAAACATACATACATTCATACATGACAAAAAAAACATTCATACATGACAAAAAAAATACATACATTCATACATGACAAAAAAGTACATACATTCATACATTACAAAAAAAACATTCATACATGACAAAAAATACACACATTCATACATGACAAAGAAAATATTCATACATGACAAAAAATACATACATTCATACATGACAAAAACATACATACATTCATACATGACAAAAAAATACATACATTCATACATGACAAAAAAAACATACATTCATACATGACAAAAACATACATACATTCATACATGACAAAAAAATACATACATTCACACATGACAAAAAAAACATACATTCATACATGACAAAATAAACACATACATACATACATGACAAAAACATACATACATGACAAAAAAAACATACATTCATACATGACAAAATAAACACATACATTCATACATGACAAAAACATACATACATTCATACATGACAAAAAAGTACATACATTCATACATTACAAAAAAAACATTCATACATGACAAAAAAAACATACATTCATACATGACAAAAACATACATACATTCATACATGACAAAAAAATACATACATTCATACATGACAAAAAAAACATACATTCATACATGACAAAATAAACACATACATACATACATGACAAAAACATACATACATGACAAAAAAAACATACATTCATACATGACAAAATAAACACATACATTCATACATGACAAAAACATACATACATTCATACATGACAAAAAAGTACATACATTCATACATTACAAAAAAAACATTCATACATGACAAAAATATACATACATTCATACATGACAAAGAAAACATTCATACATGACAAAAAATACATACATTCATACATGACAAAAACATACATACATTCATACATGACAAAAAAAAACATACATTCATACATGACAAAATAAACACATACATACATACATGACAAAAACATTCATACATGACAAAAAAAACATACATTCATACATGACAAAATAAACACATACATTCATACATGACAAAAACATACATACATTCATACATTACAAAAAACATTCATACATGACAAAAACATACATACATTCATACATGACAAAAATACACACATTCACACATGACAAAGAAAACATTCATACATGACAAAAAAAAACATACATTCATACATGACAAAAAAGTACATACATTCATACATTACAAAAAAACATTCATACATGACAAAAACATACATACATTCATACATTACAAAATAAACACATACATTCATACATGACAAAAAAATACATACATTCATACATGACAAAGAAAACATTCATACATGACAAAAACATACATACATTCATACATGACAAAAAAATACACACATTCATACATAGAAAAATACATTAATACATGACAAAATAAACACATACATGACAAAAAAACATACATATTTATCCAAAGAAACTTTTACTAGAGGTAGCACCTTTTAAGAAGGGGAATTAAACCCAGGTGTCCTGCGTGAAAGATGGAAATCTTACCACTACCCTATCCTGTCACCATACATATGTACATGGAAACACACATACATACATACATATGTACATTCATACATGAAAAATACATACATATATTCATACATGACAAAAAAGTACATACATTCATACATTACAAAAAAACATTCATACATGACAAAAACATACATACATTCATACATGACAAAGAATACATTCATACATGACAAAAAAATACATACATTCATACATGACAAAAAAAACACATACATTCATACATGACAAAAACATTCATACATTCATACATGACAAAAAAACATTCATACATGACAAAAAAATACATACATTCATACATTACAAAAAAAACATTCATACATGACAAAAACATACATACATTCATACATGACAAAAACATACATACATTCATACATGACAAAAACATACATACATTCATACATGACAAAAAAATACATACATTCATACATGACAAAAAAAACATACATTCATACATGACAAAAAAAACATTCATACATGACAAAAAAACATACATATTTATCCAAAGAAACTTTTACTAGAGGTAGCACCTTTGAAGAAGGGGAATTGAACCCAGGTGTCCTGCGTGAAAGATGGAAATCTTACCACTACCCTATCCTGTCACCATACATATATACATGGAAACACACATACATACATATGTATATTCATACATGAAAAATACATACATACATACATGACAAAAAACATACATATCAAATCAAACCAAATCAAATCAAATCAAATTTATTTGTAGCACATTTCATGTACAAACAGTTCAAAGTGCTTCACATAAAATAAAAGCATTGCAGCAGGGAGTGCAAGAAGCATTAAAAATACATAAAAGAATATAAAGAGAAACAAATAAAATAATTTAAATGAATTTAAAATCAGACAACAGTCTAGATAAGTTAAAAGATATTTCATGCATAGACACATGAGAACAGAAATGTTTTTAACCTGGATTTAAAAATGTCTCCATTTGGTGAAAGTTTAATCTCCACTGGCAGTTTGTTCCACTTGTTTGCAGCATAACAGCTAAATGCTGCTTCTCCATGTTTAGTCTGGACTCTGGACTGGACCAGCTGACCTGAGTCCTTGGATCTAAGAGCTCTGCTGGCTTTATATTCTCTGAACAGATCACAGATTGTAAACCATCAGCAGGCTTTTAAAATCTATTCTGTGACTGACTGGAAGCCAGAGTAAAGATTTTAAAGCTGCTGGGATGTGTTCAGATCTCTTAGTCCGGGTTAAAACTCCAGCAGCAGCGTTCTGGATGAGCTGCAGATGTTTAATGCTCTTTGTGGGAAGTCCAAAAAGAGCATTATACATATGTATATTTATACATGCAAAAAAATACATACATTCATGAAAAAATACACACAGTCATAAATGACAAAAAACATACATTCATACATGAAAAAATACATAAAAAAGTGATTTATTCAGTGATTTAATTAGTTATTTAATCAGTGATTTAACTAGTTATTTCATCAGTGATTTAATTAGTGATTTAATCTGGGATTTATTTGTGATTTATTCACTGATTTATCAGGTTACTCTGCATGTCCAGTCACATGTTTTTGACTTTTTATTTAATTTCAATAAGCCCATTGTCACAAGTTGCCGTTACCTCATTGTTTGTATTTGTTTTGCAATGACAACGTTATGCAAAAGGTGAATCAGTAAATATATTTTAATCTATTTGACATAAATGGTAACTAACCCCGCAGAGCTTCATTTGTTTATTGGTTTTTGGAGGCTGTGTGCATAAAGCAGGAGTCAAGGTGTGATGTGTTGAAATAGTGGCTGAGACATGATTAAATTGTAATTAGAATTATAGGAAAAGTTAGATGTCTAATGCGTGTCTTTACCTCTGAATGTTTCTGAGAGGCCCAAAGATTTCTCAGGGAAGTTAAGAGTTGGAAATTGATCAAAGGGGAGCTCTGCAAATTAATTTAGTTTGAGTTAATTATTCTGATGATCTAAGTGTTAAAATGTGTAAAAATGTAAATATTTATGTTATTTATCTGAATATAACTGTCTTGATAATAGTATATTCCAGTTAAAACCGTTCACTCTTCATCATTCTTGATAAATCTTTGAACTTATCTGGACTGTTGCTTGTTTTTAAATTCATTTAAATGATTTTATTTGTTTCTCTTTATATTCTTTTATGTATTTTTAATGCTTCTTCCACTCCCTGCTGCAATGCTTTTATTTTATGTAAAGCACTTTGAATTGTTTTGTACATGAAATGTGCTATATAAATAAATTTGATTTGATTCGATTTGTGGACTGGTGCACAATGTTGGCATTAAATTAAATTCAGTATTAACCCCACATCAGGTCATCTTGCCTCATCTGTTGCCATCTCCATGGTATTTGCCTCCATGACTGCATGTTAAAGCTCATAAACATGCGTTTGTATTGTTTGTAAAGTCTTGTTCTGTTGATAATAATAAAAAAATCCCTGTTTCTTATATCAGTGGAGCAGTGGTCAGCTGTTGGTTGTGTTTCTGCTCTCCTTATTTGATGATATCAGCAGTTTGTGGCTAACATTAGTTTCACTGAGTTCACATTAAGTTTTTCATGTACAACCTGCCACATTTAATAGATTTTACACAAACATAAACTGACGATTCAAACCATTCACAGCCAAAAAGGATAACAGTCCAACCAGCGTCCCAGACTGACCGAGCTGTCACGTTTAAAGTGAGTAATTGTTTGGACTTCAGGGACCTCGGTGGGCCCTTTTACTGCCTTGGATCCACAGTCTTCTACTCCAGGGCTGTGATCCCCTCAGGACGCTGAACAACTTGTATACATCCAGTTTTCTGCATGACAAACTGCAGAAGATTTAATCTGCTTTTTGCAGTTATAGCAACACTGTTTTCACTGAAGGTAGCAACACTAAGCAGCTTTAACCCACATCTGTTAGCCAGTGAAGGAGCTTTTTGAAGCTTTTAAACACGAGTAAATGAGTCTTTTTTTCAGCCCGTTTCCTTACTGATTGTTTTAAAAGTTATTTTAAATCTGACTTCCTGCTCGTTAAACTCTACCTTTTTCCTTCTGAGGACTTTGGAAACATGGAAAAAGGACGTCTGTGATGTCTTTGTTGGGGAACACCACAGAAGCCAGAGATTTATCTTTAATATTATTATCCCGAGATCATTTTGAAGTAATAATATCTTCATTATGTCATTATGTGGAGATAACAAGGAGTGTTTGTTTGACTGAGATAGTGGACCAACATAGTTCGGCTTTGATGAGTTTATTTTCCCATCACAACGAACTGTGGAAGCAGCTGAAGTGCATCAGAGTGAATTAAACTCTTATCTTTTAATTATCTTTAATTATTTAATTATCTTTTATATCTTTTAATTTAAATTCATTTAAATTATTTTATTTGTTTCTCTTTATATTCTTTTATGTATTTTTAATGCTTCTTGCACTCCCTGCTGCAATGCTTTTATTTTATGTGAAGCACTTTGAACAGTTTGTACATGAAATGTGCTACAAATAAATTTGATTTGATCTTATCGGTGCCCACAGACACCACCGTCTGTGCTCATGAGCAGATATTTCTCAGAACCAGCGATGATAAAACTAGAGAAAAAAGTCCCGTTCCAGCTCTCCATCATCAGCTCATGATCTCATAAAGCAGAACTCATTTTCTCCTGATTACAGGTTTCACTATGTTGTGACCTCAAGAAAACAAAAGGAGGATTTCTTGAGGAAACGAGATAAATTAGCTTGTTGTCACGTGAAAACCGGCTGTTTCATCTCAAAATAACAGAAAATCAACTCCAAAGTCGCATTGAGATTCAGTTTCTGTTTCGGTTTGAGGGAGATTGTTGTTCGACGGGTAAAGGCAGGAGGTCGTAGCAACGGGACTTATTTCTTACAAAACAAAAAGCGCGGCCAAGCCGGAAATACTGAACCTAATTCATAAGAGACACAGGGTATGCCAGGGTGCATTTTTAACTCTGCACATCTGTCTTAGGTGCTGTTTACACATACCCGGGTATTTTGATAAACAAAGACCTTTCCCTTCGTTTGTGCCTTTCGTTTACACACAAACAGAGTTTTTTCCTCCGAAAACGAGGCATAAAAAAAACTCCGGCAAAAGTGGAGATTTTTTAAAAACTCCGTTTAGCGTTTGTGTGTAAACTGGTTGAAAGAGACAAAAACGGAGTCGGTAAAAGACGGACGTCCATTGTTTATCTGGCAAGCATGGAGGTACAAGTAATAGCAGCATTTCTGTTTTTAAGAGCTATAGTCGCTTGTGTGCTTTTGAAAATTAAAGTCATACAGTGTATTGACCAACAAAGACGCGTTAGGGCTCGGAGGGCAGCAATTGCGGAGCTTCTTTTGGCAGACAGAGCCCGGCCATACCACCGCCAGCGACGGCGATTCTGGGTTAGACCCGGACGGACTGCTATGTGGTGGGAAAATTTTGAAAATGGCCTTGTTGTCCCGGAGGAATGGAGGGGAAATTTCAGGATGTCACGATTCTCACTCCTTTCCCTAGCAGAAATGTTCTCTATTAGGCTTCTGATTGGCTTGTGTGGAATTCTCATTGTTGTAACACTGCCACCGTCAGGCTTGGCGTAATTTAACAGCTCCTGATAACGTATTTATGCGGATCAATGTAGACGTGTTTTTTTCAAAAACGAAGGTTAGAAAATATGCTTTTATCAAAATACCCGGGTATGTGTAAACAGCACCATATTCTGCACTATCTCATTGATTGAGTTGACAAATTCAAAAGCATGGTTTTTGCTTGGCCAGCTTTCTGGTATACTCACATACTTTGCCCTGTGATTGTGGATTTGTTGAACTGACAGCATTGGTGCATTCATTTTGATTGAAAGTAAAATATTGTCAATGAGAACTTTAACTGGCACGGGGTCAGATTTTGTTTTGTGTGACAGCTCGTTCCTTTTCTCTCGGTCTTTTGCGCTCTCCCGCAATATTGTACCAATCCCCTGTCCCATCTCGAGTCTTCGTACAGTTCCAACAGCTTTCAAATGACTTTTCTGCTGAATGTGACGCTCGAGGTAGTCCAACTTCCACCGCGCTGTTGTTAGCTAGCTAACCTGCACATATGCAAGCACTATCAATGCTCTGATTGGCTGCATAGCGTCAGTAAACCGTATTGGCTGAACACCTGTCACTCACTGCGTTACATTGAAAAATGGTAAAAAAAACACATTATTGGGTAATTAATTAGATTAGCCCCATTTTTTGGGAGCTTGGAGGTCCCTGATGACATATCCATTTATCTTCTATCTACAGTAATTTCTTTCTTTCTTTGTGTGTGTGCATGTCTCTATAAGTGTGTATGTGAGTGTGTGGGTGTGTGCATGTTTATGTGTGTATTAGAGCCTGTGCATATGTGGTTGGGTGTCGGTGTTGGTAGTGCAGGTCGGGATATTGCCATTGCAGTCTCATTCTGTGTGGAATCTCAAGAAGCAGTTGCTTCTTTATGTGAAGCAGAGATGGACATTACACTTCTGGCACTTGACTTTTGGTGTACCGGTGCATTTAGGGACTTTACATCTCCCCTTCTGCTCATAATGGCTGGTTACCATAGTGATGGTAATGGTAAGCCCACCATCCAGTGGGCTGATGGAAGGATCCACTCTTCCTCACTATCTCCACTGTCACTGTAACTCTCATGCTCACTGTCCTCACTGTCTGAGGCAATGGCCCTAACTCCCAGAACATTCTCCTTCTGCCCATTAAACATTCTTGCATCCATGATGATTAAGTTAAAAACATGATTCTGATCATTATTTTGCAACTAAGAACATATCCACACTGCATAATGATATTGCCTGAACAAAAGTGGCCTAACTGCACAGTGTTGCCCTGAGGCTATACGAACAAAAAACCTCATTTTTAGAATACAAATAAAGCTAAAATAAGTTTTAAAATGATCAAAAATACTCCTTTACATGTTCATACACATGAATATATTTTTTATAGTAAGATACTGGTAATTTGAACATGTTAAAAAGTGATATTCAACTTACTAATTTGTGGCAAAGTGCAGGTCCTGCCCCCCCCCCCCCCTCAGAGACAAGCTCACATGCACTTCAAAGTCGCTTATTATTGGACACAGTCATATCTGGTGGTATTTAAAAAATATTTTCCCTCCAAAACAATTAAAGGGACACTTTGAGGTCCAGTTATGTGGTTCGTTGCCTGAGGGCAACACCATGCCATAGAGGGTTAAGTCTAGTATTAGATATTAATTAATATGTTTATGGTGAATTTTATTTTATGCGCTGCATAGATTTTCTTGTGCGCTGAGAATGTGCGTCAGCTCAGAGGGAACATTGGTCTGAACAAAAGGACAGACTGAATCTTTACCAACGACCGACTGACAGACAAGAAAACTGAGCAGAAACAAAAACAGTAAAAACAAGGCAACTGGAACAGATTCCTGCATCAAAGCAGATCATTTCCAGGTTAATTCTTTCATTTCTGCTAAAAGTAATGTGAAAAAGGATGAAATTACAGTGGGATGCCAAAGAGAGCAGCAGCATGTAAAATGTGTTAAACATTAGCTGCTTAAATCGAGACAGATTTGAGCTGATTTTACTGAAAAAAATACTTCATCTTATAATAAAGTCTGTTATGTTGGTCAGCCAGTAAAAGCTTATCAAGGTGAAATGGAGCCATTTTATCAGCTATCGCAGTGGAGTTGGACGTAATTCCACCAATAAACTGACTCAGCGTGATTAAATCCACCAGCTAAGCTAAAACTGTAGCAAAAACTGAGGTTTTCCCACATTTTTCAGTCTCATCAGTCCCCCTTAAATGTGTTTAATCAGGAATATGATGCAACTCCATTAAAGAGCGCCACCTTCAGCAGGTGAAGACCAAATACAGTGTGAGTGTGGACAGACGTAACAGGAAGAACACATGGAGAAGGCATCAGCAGCCTATAAATCAGTGAGATGTTTAATCTGAGATCCTCAGCTGCAGTCAAAACATCCTGAAACATCTCCTCCCTGATCTGCACTTTTAAAGCTCAGCGCCGTCTCATTCCTCCGAGTTATGGCAGGATCGCATTATCCAACATTTTAATCGAAGAAAACAGCAGACAGAGCAGCAGCTGAAACAAAGAGGTGTTTAAGTTGAGTCTGCGGTCGTGCAGAATGTGTCTTCTGTGCAGAATAAAGGTGAAATGAGGAGGAAAAAGCTCCAGCTGATTTATCCCTGTGGCTGGAAACAGTTGGAAATTCAATATGTGAGAAACGTAGGTGAGAAACTGTCTGGATACCTGCTGGATAATGGCTGCTTTACACCTGCACTGGAAAGAATTTCCCTGTAAAATACTGTAATATTTTACTGTTATTTTACAGTGCAACTACTGTTATTTATCAAACAGTATAATACTGTTTTTTTGGATTACAGCACATGACGGTAGGATAACTGTGTTTTAGTAATTTTACAGCACATCTACCGTAATTTATTTAACAGTATAATAACGTATTTTGGATTTGGACATCAATTCATTACAAATACTGTTTTATGCTGTTAAATTACAGTTATCTACTGGTATTGTAAAATGACTGATTTAGCTGTTAATTTACATGTGAGGGATGAATATTCAACTGTATTTTACAATTATTGTAAAATACAGTCGGATACTGTTGTAAATCCAGCGTAAATCCACAGCAACTCGTTACAGTGTGCAGACAAATGCAGCATCCGATTGATGTGTTGTGTTCCCACGAGCTGCCTCAGCCTCTGTGCTGGAGGGAAGTGATCACATCTACACTGAAGTGAGGTGAAAGAAGAGGTGAGGATGGTCTGAAACATTCCCCCAGGAGGACAGGATCCATATGTAATAAAATCCAGCAAAGACCCGACACACTTAAGCTATTTTTCAGACTGCATTGTTAGAGTTGTGAATAGAAGCGTAATATCAATCAATCAAATCAAATCAAATTTATTTGTAGCACATTTCATGTACAAAACAGTTCAAAGTGCTTCACATAAAATAAAAGCATTGCAGCAGGGAGTGGAAGAAGCATTAAAAATACATAAAAAAATATAAAGAGAAACTAATAAAATGATTTAAATGAATTTAAAAACAAGCAACAGTCCAGATAAATTCAAAGATATCGTGCAGATTTCATGCATAGACACATGAGAACAGAAATGTTTTTAACCTGGATTTAAAAATGTCTCCATTTGGTGACAGTATATAGAAAGAGCATGTGTTTATTTTGCCTTTTGAATGTCTTCCAGCCCGAGTTTCTTTGTATTTTGCTTCCAAGAGGTCAAATTTTCTGATAACTTGAGCAACAGTTCTTCAGGCTTTCCAAGTTTCACTTTGAATATTGGCAGCTGTTTCACTCAGTTCAGAGTGGAATGTGTGTCTTTGTTTTGTTAGCCACTTAATATCTAACCATTAATTATTGGAGACAGAAGCATCAGTCTGTTTACACTCTGCAGTTACAAGCATCAACTGTTGCTCCGTCATTCAGGACGTATGATAAAAGTCTTCTCAGACATCACTGATTCCTTGTTTTCTCGTTGCTTAACTTTCACTTCTCCTGTGGTCAGACACGATCATTGTTGGTTTGTTTGTTTTATCACACAGTAAACAACAAATGTGTTCACAGCATTTTTTAAGTGACTGAATAGGCTGAAGCGTAATGCTTATATTTAAGCCTGTCCTGTTGAATCCCATCAACCTATATTTTTTACAAATACTAAAGTAAGAAGATAAAAAATAATAGTAAAAAGAGAAAAGACAAAAACAACCGAATTGCATCCAATTCCATCATTTTAATTTTATTGACGCCCTATTTATTTATTTATTTTTAATTTATTTGCTAAATATTTAATTTATTTATTTAATTTTTTTAAATTTATTTGCTAAATATTTTATTTATTTATTTATTTTTTGTCACCCTTTTGTGTTTTTATTTTCTTTTTCTTTGTGATTCCATTTTCTTGCTCTTCTTTTAATGTACCGCTCTTCGCCCTTCTAATTGCCCTTCGGGGATAAATAAAGTTTTTTCTGATTCTGATTCTGATAAAGTCAAAAATACTGTAATAAATATACTGTTAAAATAAATAACAGTAGTTACACTGTAAAATAACAGTAAAATACTGGCCTCCCTGCTGCCAGTATTTTACTGTTATTTTATGACAACGTGAATCCGCGGCTTCTTCTTCGCTGGTTTTTCCTGGAACGTTTCAAACTGAAACCATAAAGAGCCGCTGCCCATCGTCCTCCAGCTCGAGGAACTCTCTGTTGTGTCCTAATAATCCGACAGAAAAACAGGATGTGAGGTCAGAGGTCACCAAAATGAGCTGAGGAGGGGGACGGGGAAATATGATCATTCTTTTCAGCGGGATGGAGAAGCAAAGTGAGACAAACGGCCAACACAAAGGAATGTCAGCATCTTTTTCATGCATCCCACCCAGAACAGCTTCACAGGAGATTTATTTCCATTCAGACAGAATCAAACTGATTTTCTTATTGTTTGGCAGCAGCAGAAACAAGTTCTGGAGACAAACTGGACAAACCTTTGAGCAAAGAAGCTGCACCTGGGGTTAAAAACGCAGCATCAGGAGGCAGAGCTCACTTTTTCTTTGCTTAAACACACATTTGTGTTGATAATAAGCAGGGGCGTCGAGAGACCTGGTCATTCGGGGCTTCAGCCCCGAATCTCTCTGAACTGACATAGAGACCAATAAAAGAAGCGGGAGAGTATTTATTTTATGTTTGCATCGGTAAAGTTTAATGTTCCTGTTGCATTTGAATGCACCGCACAGTTCGTATGACCCCACGTGGGGAGTACCTCAACAGCCAATCAGGGGCTACGTAGGCCACGTTCAGCCTCTCAGCTCGGAGGTGAACTGCAGGCGCGCGATTTTTACGTTATTTTCTGACCTTAACCAGAGAAGTAAAGCGCTGCTACTTGTGAAAAGGACAGAAAAAGGAGAAAAATCCCGAGTTACACTGAAAGAAAGTCAGAGCACATACCGATTGGAAGTCCGGAGACAAGTACGTCGGTAAGACGAGTCAGCCGCTGCAAGCTCTGTGGCTAACAGGCTAACACTCACCTGTCACCTGTAGAGCCGCTGCAAGCTCTGTGGCTAACAGGCTAACACTCACCTGTCACCTGTAGAGCCGCTGCTAGCTCTGTGGCTAACAGGTTAACCACTCACCTGTCACCTGTAGAGCCGCTGCTAGCTCTGTGGCTAACAGGTTAACCACTCACCTGTCACCTGTAGAGCCGCTGCAAGCTCTGTGGCTAACAGGCTAACACTCACCTGTCACCTGTAGAGCCGCTGCTAGCTCTGTGGCTAACAGGTTAACCACTCACCTGTCACCTGTAGAGCCGCTGCAAGCTCTGTGGCTAACAGGTTAACCACTCACCTGTCACCTGTAGAGCCGCTGCAAGCTCTGTGGCTAACAGGCTAACCACTCACCTGTCATCTGTAGAGCCGCTGCAAGCTCTGTGGCTAACAGGCTAACACTCACCTGTCACCTGTAGAGCCGCTGCTAGCTCTGTGGCTAACAGGTTAACCACTCACCTGTCACCTGTAGAGCCGCTGCAAGCTCTGTGGCTAACAGGTTAACCACTCACCTGTCACCTGTAGAGCCGCTGCAAGCTCTGTGGCTAACAGGCTAACCACTCACCTGTCATCTCTAGAGCCGCTGCAAGCTCTGTGGCTAACAGGCTAACACTCACCTGTCACCTGTAGAGCCGCTGCTAGCTCTGTGGCTAACAGGCTAACCACTCACCTGTCATCTGTAGAGCCGCTGCTAGCTCTGTGGCTAACAGGCTAACACTCACCTGTCACCTGTAGAGCCGCTGCAAGCTCTGTGGCTAACAGGCTAACACTCACCTGTCATCTGTAGAGCCGCTGCAAGCTCTGTGGCTAACAGGCTAACCACTCACCTGTCACCTGTAGAGTCGCTGCAAGCTCTGTGGCTAACAGGCTAACACTCACCTGTCACCTGTAGAGCCGCTGCAAGCTCTGTGGCTAACAGGCTAACGATCACCTGTCACCTGTAGAGCCGCTGCAAGTTCTGTGGCTAACAGGCTAACCACTCACCTGTCACCTGTAGAGCCGCTGCAAGCTCTGTGGCTAACAGAATAACACTCACCTGTCACCTGTAGAGCCGCTGCAAGCTCTGTGGCTAACAGGCTAACACTCACCTGTCACCTGTAGAGCCGCTGCTAGCTCTGTGGCTAACAGGCTAACACTCACCTGTCACCTGTAGAGCCGCTGCAAGCTCTGTGGCTAACAGGCTAACACTCACCTGTCACCTGTAGAGCCGCTGCTAGCTCTGTGGCTAACAGGCTAACACTCACCTGTCACCTGTAGAGCCGCTGCAAGCTCTGTGTCTAACAGGCTAACACTCACCTGTCACCTGTAGAGCCGCTGCAAGCTCTGTGGCTAACAGGCTAACCACTCACCTGTCACCTGTAGAGCCGCTGCAAGCTCTGTGGCTAACAGGCTAACGATCACCTGTCACCTGTAGAGCCGCTGCAAGCTCTGTGGCTAACAGGCTAACACTCACCTGTCACCTGTAGAGCCGCTGCAAGCTCTGTGGCTAACAGGCTAACACTCACCTGTCACCTGTAGAGCCGCTGCAAGTTCTGTGGCTAACAGGCTAACCACTCACCTGTCACCTGTAGAGCCGCTGCAAGCTCTGTGGCTAACAGAATAACACTCACCTGTCATCTGTAGAGCCCAGAAAGCTCCGATATCGGCGTAATTTGAAATACAGAGAGCAACGGTGAGAAACTTTTTAGCTGCTCTGAGGCTATTTTTCTGTTGTTTCTCGGTGTGCTAAAGAACGTTGTGGTGATATAAAAGTCTATGAGAGTGAACTGAGGTTGTTAATGGTGTGATATTTTGGAACTTGTGTGTATTGAGTCTTTTATTTTATGCCGATATATATAGACATATTTTTAAGGGGAAGTTGTTTTGTTTTCCTAATGCCAATTTAAAAGGAAAAAGAAAGCAATTTGATATGTCATGATGAATGTAAAAGAATATTTCGCTATAATCGTCCTGTTGATTAAAAGCCAACAAGGCGCACCTTACTTCGCTACAAAACAAAGCTAATTCGCTTTAGAATCTGATGGATAAGGGCTATAGCTAAAAGAAACTCGCCTAACACACATCAGAAATGTCCAGCCTGACACTACATAAAATACCTAGTAGAGACAAGGATAACTCTTAATTGTGTAGCAG
>NC_134514.1:2990614-3133114 GCF_027942865.1 Odontesthes bonariensis
CAGTATTACAGGAGGTGATCCAGACCAACGACTAACGCTTCCTTCCTTTGCCCAAACTCTAAATTAAACTGGGTAGAGTTTGTTTGATCTTTCAGGCAAAAGTGAACGATGAAGCTTTGAAAGCTCAGTGTTGTGAACTGAAGAAACAATCACTAAAACTCCATAATAATGAGAGGATTTGGTTACAGCCTAAACCCAAAGCAAGTGAGACCAGAAGCAGAGACTGCAGCCGTTTCCACCAGAGAGCGACGAGAGAATCAGGCCAGAGGTTCGTCTGCTGCAGCTCGTTTAACCTGCACAATATGGGAGGAATATTCTATATTATATAATATAATATAATTATTATTATTATATATGAATTAACATTATTAATAATTATATAATATATATATAATATAATATAATGTATAATATTATAATATAATATATTATAATATAATATATTATATAATAATATATTATAATATTCTATTATAGTGAGCAGAAGACAGGGGAGGCAGGACATGATATTACGCTGGGGAAATGTTAGCATTGGACTTCTATTTACAGTGTTGTGCAAGTCTTGAACTGTGTTTCATTTCTTTGTGTGTTTGCAGGAAAGCAGAAAATAGGTGCAGGGAATTGTTGGAACATGCAAACATAAATAGAATTACAGTATATCTATACCACTGAGTCAGCGCCTACTTTCCCAAAGAGCTGTTAGCTGAAAACTTGGCATATCTCAGCATGGTGTGCAGTGTGTCCTTAAAACATTTAAGGAAACTGGACAAGTGGAGGACAAAAGAAGAAGTGTCAGGCCTAAAGAACTATCTACAGCAGATGAACAGGAGGAAATCTGACCCAAAGCCACCAAAAAAAACGGAAAAAAACACAAAATAAAACAAAAAAAAACCACAAAAGAAAATAGAAAAACACGAAATAAAACAGAAAAACACAAAAAACACAAAAAAAACAAAAAAAAAACACAAAACACGAAATAAAACAGAAAAACACAAAAGAAAACAAAAACAGAAAACGAAACAAAAAAAACACAAAAGAAAACAAAAGAAACACAAAATAAAACAAAAACACACAAAAAACACAAAATAAAACAAAAAGGACAAAATAAAATAGAAAAACACGACATAAAACAGAAAAAACACACGAAATAACACTCAACAAACACAAGAAGTGTCAGGCCTAAAGAACTATCTCCAGCAGATGAACAGGATCTGAAAGTGATGTCCTTAAGAAAGAGGAAAAACTCCAGCAAAGACCTGACACAGGAGCTGAGAGATGCATCTGGACCTTCAGCTGATCCATCTGCTGTTGGCCCAAGCCTCATCAGAAATGGGCTCCATGGAAGGGTGGCTGTCAAGAAGCCGTTCTTAAGGAAGGGAAACAGGGAGAAAAGGCTGAGCTGTGCCAAAGGACACAAGAAGTGGGCTGAGAATCCAGTCTGAGAAAAGGCTGGAATCAAAACCTGGAGAACTTCTGCTTAAAGGGATGCTTAATTTATTTGATCAATTGGATGAACTCTAATTTGCCTAAAGATGATTATTTAGTATTTTTGTCTGTCTGATTGAATGCTTGTGTTAACAAATAAATCAGACGTTACTCAACAGTTACTCAGTACTTGAGTAGTTTTTTCACCTTTTTTACTCTTACTTAAGTAATTATCTGGATGACTACTTTTTACTTTTACTTGAGTCATGTTATTCTGAAGTAACAGTACTTTTACTTGAGTACAGTTTTTTAAAAACCTACTTATTTAGGACGGCTTTTAATGACACTTTTATCTTATTTTATCTTAATCGATTTTGTTGTATTTTATTGTTTTCACTGTTATTTTTTGTTTTTATTTGTTTTTACTTCTTCTTCTCTTTATTTATCACCTGCTGTAAAGCACTTTGGTACCCCGAAAGGATTGTCTGTAAAGGGCTGTATAAATAAAATACATTTACATTTATATTTACATTTTATTTGACAGCAGGTGGACAGAGGGAGTGGAGAAAGATAGCCGGGACTCAAGTGAGACCTTCTAAAAGAAATAAAATCAGTTATTTAAGGTGAAGGGGAAGTAAATTTGGGTTGTTGGAAATTCTTCTTTAAACTGGAACAGAGAAAAATGTCACCAAGTCGAGCACCTGATTCCCAAAAAAATTCAAGACCTAAAGAATTTGTGGTGTTCCTTCCCAGCAAGGCTGCTCGGGCTGCAGGTCCAGACCTGCCTCACCTCTCAGCTGGGGCAGATTTCAGTTGGAGATTGGGTAACAACAGCAGAACTGTTTGTGTTTTACGGTGCAGCAGGCTGCTGTTGGACAGCTCTCAGGTGCGACTTACAGGGAAAATGAATTATTTAACCCATGCAAAGACAAAAGGTCAGCGCAGAGAGGGGAATTCCTGACATCTCTGAGGCTGGATTCTGAAGAACAAAAGGCTTTTTCCTGCTTTGGTTTTCCTGTAAACTTTAACGTTACACACGGCTTCCTTCAGTGTTGAGCCATTAAAAGTGCTCAAAGTCTCAGTTTGGGGTCACACTTTTCTTTCTAGTTCTTGTGCACTCAGTAAAGATGCAACAGATTCAGTCTATGCGCACGTTCAGAAGAGATAAATAACAGAAAATCTAATAAAAATAAGCTGTCATTGCTTAGAAAGTTGACCTTTAGTTGAAAGAAATATGGTTAAAATCTTCAGAGGTCAAGCACGCTTAGCTGATGATGTCACACACAGCGTCAGCAGGTAACTGATGATGTCACACACAGTGTCAGCAGGTAACCGATGATGTCACACACAGCGTCAGCAGGTAACTGATGATGTCACACACAGCGTCAGCAGGTAACTGATGATGTCACACACATGATGTCACACAGCGTCAGCAGGTAACCGATGATGTCACACACAGCGTCAGCAGGTAACCGATGATGTCACACACAGCGTCAGCAGGTAACTCAGGTGAACTCTCTCAGCAGACAACATGGACAGAAGCTCAGAAAGAAAGAAATGGTTTAAACTTCCTCCTCCTTTCTCTCCACTTTGTTCCTGTTCTGCATCCTAGACGTCTCCTCTTCAACTCATCTGGATTTGGGGTCTTATTCCAGACATTACTTTGGGTTTAAAAATCTAAAACAGCTGCTCTCTGATGCAAATAATTTTCCCTTTGGCATCATTGAAGTAAAAAAACACCAGATGTACCAGTTTAAATCAATCCAGCAGCATCCAAACCAGTGAAGAACTTCCACAAAACCTCAAGAAAACCCAAATAAAAACACACCATGTTCAGAGATACTGCGGCACAGCACCATTCTAATAATACCAACACTAATAGCTTTAGTAATTGTTTATTTGTCGTTATTAAAAAGGAAATCATTGTTTAGAGTTATTTCTGTGTGCAGGAATGAGCTTATCTGCTGCTTTTTCCTGTTGAAACAGAACTGAAGAAGCCTCTGACTGAACATTATGCAGTTTTGTCAGTTACGTTTAGCAGCTTGTGCAGCATTCTTCTTTGCATTTTTAATCCTACCTGCAAGGCGTAACTCCTCTATGCTTTTTGAAAGCACCGCCGATCTCTGCTTGGTCAGAATGAACAACGAGCATCTTCTTTATCACGTTACAGCGAGATCGCTGCGTTTTAGTTGTGCTGAACTGACCACGAGGCAGGAACAATACAGACGTCTGTCATGGTGATGACATCAGGGAAAAACCTCAGTCTGCATCGCCAATAAACTCCAAAGTTTACCGACTCCGACCAACTGTAACTGGTTTGAGACATCTTCAGCTCTGTTCGTTTAAAACTAGGGCTGGGCGAGTTAACTCGTTCATTATTATCGTTCATTACCCACTACGCCACGGACCACCCCTGTTTTATTATTTATTTTATTTTGTAAAAGTCTGTTGCTCACAGGCTTTTATTTTGTAAAAGGCTGTTGCTCACAGGCTTTTATTTTGCAAAAGTCTGTTGCTCACAGGCTTTTATTTTGTAAAAGTCTGTTGCTCACAGGCTTTTATTTTGTAAAAGTCTGTTGCTCACAGGCTTTTATTTTGTAAAAGGCTGTTGCTCACAGGCTTTTATTTTGCAAAAGTCTGCTGCTCACAGGCTTTTATTCTGTAAAAGTCTGCTGCTCACAGGCTTTTATTTTGTAAAAGTCTGCTGCTGTCTGCTGTGGAACAGGAAAAGAAAGTAATCGGCGGATCCACCAAACATGGAGAAGGGTACGGAACTTTTACTCGGCCATTTTCATTTTAAAGTTCTTCCAGACGGCGGAGTCGACAGAACCAAAGTCATCTGTAAACACTGCCAAGTTGAATTGTCTTCTCAGCGTAGTAGTTCCAGTCTAAAATATCACTTAAAGGCAAAACACACAACTGATAGCAGCAAGTCATTCAAGGAAACAGACAGTGGAGCGAGGCTTCTACATAAAAACTACAGAAAGATGCTGATGTTAAAAGTGTGTTTGCACAACAAATGTTATGGCACTTTCATTCATATGGCAGCACATTTAAAATAAAGCTAAATGCTAAAAGCTATACGCTACTTTTGGATTCATTTTTGGATTCTGCGTACAAATGCGATTAATTGTGATTAATCAGGGAAATAATGCGTTTAATTAGATTAAACATTTTAATCGTTGCCCGGCCCTATTTAAAACCAACAGTTTTGGATTGGTGTACGTGTGCAAATGCTGCCTGCTGATAAGCGTACGGCCACACTGTGAGAAACAGGCCGAAGATCCTGACGGCTGCTGGACAATAGCTGCCGCTGGACAGGAAACTCGGAGCGATCAGTCATCCAGATACATTCGGACCACAGGGCCCATTAAGCCTTCTTTTCTTTTCCTCTGCTTCCTGCTACATGTTATCTTATGCTGAGCTTGAGAAATGAATCAGGAAATGATAAAAAAAAAAAGTCTTGTTTTGGTTTTTGTTTATTGTTCATTAATAGAAGTGAGTATTTACAACTGTGGATCAACACGGGATCCATTTGGGACGTTGGTCGGTTAGGGGAGCTTTTAGCATTCTGAACAGCTCGTTGGAGATAAACAGACGAGTCAGATGTTGTCTTATCGTCAACAGATCTCATGAGTGTTTTAAATCCAACCCAAATTTTCCTCTGTGGCCCCACCATGATGATGTTTTGGCCCTTTGAAAAGCCCCAGGGGCATTTAAGTTCTGGGTGCTTTTAAGCCCATAAAGGTGCATTTTGGTTTAAAAGCACCCATCGAAAATAGCGCCATCGCTTGGCCCTATGTTCTCTCCCTTCGTATCATTAGCCCCTTTCACACTGAGGAATAACCCGCGTTTAATCCACGAATTTAGCGTGTCCGCTGTTGCGTTCACACTGCCGACCCGGGCTGCCGCGTCAGCTCGACTCGCCTTTCGACCCGCGTCGGACCCTCGTCTTTTTGCCGAGCCGAGTTTGGTGTGAACGCAATCTACGCGGGTCGGACGTGGGCGTGGCGTGAGGAGTTTAAAAGACAGAATGGACAGCTGATTCAGAACAACAGCGACAGGTGAGGACAAGTTTTACTCTGTTTTAGCCTACATCAAGTTCGAAACATTTTTTAATATGGCCAACTGGGGAGACAAGGAGGTCCGCGAGCTCCTCAGCCTCCGAGCAGAGGACGTTATTTACCGCCACATGTTGGGACTGTGAAAGATGGACCTCTGCTGGAAGGGCTGGCGAGAAAGATGGGAGAGTTTCCCACGCAGCAAGACGCACCGTAAAGTAACATCTCCATGAACTGCATATACAATTGCAAAAACGAGTCCTCAAGGTGTATTTAACCCTACCTCCGACGCATGGCTTGTGCCTACGTCATTGTGCACGCCCAGCATTTTATGTGTTTCGTGTGACGCTCTGCCACTAGGCAACGCCCCCTGAACTCGGCTTCAGGCGACACGGGTCACCAACACGCCAAGCGTTCACATTGCTCGACGTGGGTCGAAGGTGCAATTTGGACCCGCTAAGGTAGCGGGTCGCAGTGTGAAAGGGGCTACTGCCTGCCTGCTGTGTAGACCGTGCAGACCGAGCAGTCCCCTGCTAGTAAAATGTCTTCAGTCGGATCTTTTTCACGTTTTCTGTCATTTTATCGGCAGGCGGCAGCAGGCAGTGATACGAAGGGAGAGAAAATAGGGCCAAGCGATTGTGAGGTCTGACTTTTTCCTGGAGAACCATTTTGTGATGCAAATGTATTACTCTGTTGAACGCATATTGTTCTGAGAAGCAAAACGCTTTATTTTTTAAACCCCAGCCAACTAGCCGGACTACCTTCATCAACACCAAAACGAGGCTGGAACTCTGCTCACAGGACGCAGCAGGGGGTAAGAAGATGTTCAGAAATGATGTTGCTGATATGGGATGTCATACAGCTTCATGTCAAAAGAGGCGAACTGTCCCTTTAAGGAAATGTTTGCTCTGGTTTGGACCTTTCTCTGTTAAAACCAGACAGTCCAGGTACATATGTGCACCTTTTGGACCCTCAAAACAGTACATGTAGGTACCTTTAGGTCCAATAATTAACCCTAGGCGGTACATTAGTATAGATTGTACCTCAGGGGACAAAAAAGGACTCGTACTGTACCCCTATTTCTGAGAGTGTATCATACCGGGGTATGACACGCTTTGTGCCTCTGATCCCATTCATTCACCGCCATATATCCAAGGAGAATTACCCTCGCTCAACTAGGTCTGATTGTAATTTAGCCAATAATACGATCCTTTCAGTGCCATGTGACCCCACTGAGTGTCTCTGATTAGAAAGTAGGAGCTTCTATCATAAAGTTTTGGGGCTTTTTTCTTTCGTTGATGTTTGGGTTAAGGAAGTAAAATCTGATTAATAATGAATAGATTAGATTAAAAATAAGGAAGTGGAGGAAGCATGTTTGGTTTATTGATTAAAGGTGTCCTAAAGGGAAGTGCTGTGTAAAGTGCCCTGGTACTGAACTGAAACGGTACTGGTCAGGATGCTGTGCTAAACTCTGAATCTGTAGCCAAGCAGGTCATCTACCGTCCGTACCAACAACGATTGCTTCAACAGTTTTGGTACCAACTCTCGACGTGACGCTGTGATGTCATCAGGACAAGAAAAGAGTTGCTGCACACCGTAACAACACAGAAGGAACTGAAAATGAACACTCAAAACTACGTCAACTCCTTTCACTTTCTGGGAAATCACACCAGAGACGTAGCGTTGACCAGCCTGAGTCAGAGAAATCAGTCTGAAGGGAAAATACCTCCTAAAAACTTCTGTAAGCATTCAAATTATGGCTGAAGTAAAGATCCAGAGAGTTTACATACTGATCATCAGTTCAGTTAGTACCTCAGCTGCTGTTACCATGAAGAAGAGGCCAATATTTGATGCTACTCTCCTGTGTAAATGATCAAAAAAACAGTCTTCACAAGTGTTAAAACTTCCCACAGTTTCTAACCTTGTTAACGTGTCCGTTTTACAAGGCGTCATGAGCAAAATGGTCAATTAATTGAAATTCAAATGGTTTGAATTGGACTTTATTATCGAAGTGCCTTGAGATGACATTTGTTGTATTTGGCGCTATATAAATAAAAATGAATTTAATAGAAATTGAATCTTAAATCCTTTTGACTAATATTTAACAAAACTTTTTACAAAATTTCAGACTTCTGTTTTGGACATAAATGCAAATCAGTGCAGATTTGACTTTGTTTGCACTCGATGAGGGTTTTACAGCTTTATATAGCAGAAATGAAAGTTTTCCTTCAGCCTCCTCATCACAGTTGATTCAGACTGTATTTTGGTTTAATCTTCTTTCATTTGAATTATGCAGCACGAGGCAGAGCTCTTACTGGATTCTGCTCTCTCTGAAACCACCACAGTTAAACTCTGTCCCGTCACCTTCAATCATGACCAACACTGGTATCATTCTCAGAATTAAGAAGCATCGTTAGCAGATTCAGAGGAGAGAAAATACTGGAACAACAGCAGAGGAAATCCCTTTTTGGCAAAGTCATGCTGATTCACATATTCATGAGGAACTCGGTGCTCTGCTGGCTGCTGCAGGAAAAAGCCCCGACTGTTCGGCTGCAGATTGAATCCGCTTTAAACACGTTGTCACTCCTCTTCCTCTTTTCTTAAAGCGACTCCCCTCTCGAGTATCGGATCCCTGATGTGATGGTTTTTCCCTTCTAAATTGCTGAGTAATTTTAAGGTGCATAAAGATATGTTTCACCACATAAAATCCTAAAGAAAACAGTCCGCTGCAGATATAGTTCATGCACGTTTGACTTCTTCACGGGTTACTCCGGGCTAGACAGCAACACTTATCTGAAATGATTAATAAGAACATCAACAACACTCGTGCTCTGTTTGCTATGGTTGATAAGCTGACAACCCCCCCAAAACAGATAGTTTCAGAACTCTGTTCCACAGAAAAATGCAATGAATTTGCTTGTTTTTTCAATGAAAAAATCTAATCTATAAGGCTAAATATCAACATAAATGAGCAAAATAATAAAATGACGCAATCCTTAAAACCACCTAGGAATCAATCAACTATGATGTCAGAATTCAATACAGTTGACCAAAAAACCATAGAAGAAACAGTCCAGCATCTCAAACCATCAACATCCTGTCTTGACACAATGCCATCTGACTTCTTTAAAACTATTGTAAGCTCTGTCCAAACAGATTTGCAGCAAATAATAAACTGCTCACTTCAATCAGGCACGTTTCCTAAACCCTTAAAAGTAGCTGCCATCAAGCCACTCCTAAAAAAAAAGAGAACATTGGATGCTTCCATTTTAACCAACTACAGACCCATCTCAAATCTTCCTTTTATAGCCAAGATTGTTGAGAAAGTGGTTTTTAATCAACTCAGTAACTTCTTGAACTCCAGTGGACTCCTTGACAGATTTCAGTCAGGCTTCCGACCTCACCACAGTACAGAAACGGCTCTTATTAAAGTGTTAAATGACATAAGGTTGAACACTGACTCAGGCAAGGTGTCAGTTCTGGTCCTGTTGGATCTCAGTGCTGCATTTGACACTGTGGATCACAGTATACTGCTGAACAGGTTGGAAACCTGGGCAGGACTCAGCGGGACAGTCCTAGAATGGTTCAGGTCCTACTTGGAGGAGCGGAGTTATTTTGTGACTATTGGAAGTAATCAATCTGATCGAGTGGCTATGACATGTGGAGTTCCTCAGGGGTCAGTTCTTGGACCCCTTCTGTTTACCCTATACATGCTGCCTCTGGGTCAAATTCTGAAGAACTCTAAAGTCAACTACCACAGCTATGCAGATGACACACAGATATATCTCGCACTGTCTCCAGATGACTGCAGTCCTATAGAGTCATTGTGCGACTGCTTAGAGCAAGTCAAAAAGTGGATGAACCAAAATTTCCTTCAGTTAAATCAAGAAAAACTGAGGTCATTGTGTTTGGCAACAAAGAGAAGAGGTTTGCTGTCAGTAAACATCTTGAGTCACAATCTCTAGAAACTAAAGACCAAGTCCGGAACCTCGGCGTGCTGATAGACTCAGACCTGACCTTCAACAATCATATCAAATCAGTCACCAAATCAGCCTTTTATCAACTTAAGAACATATCCAGAATTAAGGGTTTTAAAGTTCTGCTGCTCGTCTACAAATCCCGGACTGGTTTAGGTCCAGAACACATGAATGACATGCTGGCAGAGTATAAACCCAGCAGAGCTCTGAGATCTGCTGACTCAGGTCAGATAGTGGAGCCCAGAGTTCAAACTGGACCCGGTGAAGCAGCTTTTAGCTGTTATGCTGCACACATCTGGAACAAACTACCAGCAGAACTGAAATCAGCCCCAACTGTGAGCACTTTTACATCCAGGTTAAAAACATTTCTGTTCTCCGTGTGCTTATGTAAATGTATTTTATTTATACAGCCCTTTAAAGACAATCCTTACGATGTACCAAAGTGCTTTACAGCAGGTATTAAATAAAGAGAAGAATAAGTAAAAACAAATAAAAACAATAAAAGAACAGTGAAAACAATAAAATACAACAAAATCGAATAAGATAAAATAAGATAAAAGTGTCATCATACTACTGGGTATTAAAAGCAATCCTAAATAAGTAGGTTTTTAGCCCAGATTTGAGGAGGCCCAGGTCAGAATGATGGTTGATGCTTATGGCTGAGTTCCTTTAAATAATTTTAAAGCATAATGAAATAAATCCTCTTAATTGTTTTATATATATTTGTTCCCCCTCTCTTTTTATTGCTTTTAACTGTGTGTTTTAATTTATATTCTATTTTTTTTGTATTCTCTTTAAATTGCTTGTGTTTATGCTGTTCTTTTAAATGCCTTGTCTTTATGTAAATCACATTGAGTTGCCTGTGGTATGAAATGCGCTGTATAAATAAAGATGCCTTGCCTTGCCTATTGTTTTAATAAATTCCGTCCACACAAAGTCTCTCCTGGACACCTTTGCCATATCTCATAATTCATCCTCTGCTGTTTCTGTGAGAATGTGATGACTGTCGGTGGAGAGGTTATCGGCCGCTTCCTCCGGGAGCCGTTCTGCTGAGCCCACATTACTGGAAATAAAGGCTTCAGGGCTAAAAAAAAACCAACAACATGGACATCAGATGTGTGTTTGTGTCGTGTTGCAACATCTGAATCAGTCTTTAAATCTGATTGTGTCTCAAACATGGAAACACAAAGCGAAGCAACACTTTAACACAGTTTGTCTTGGTTGAACGCGTCACAAACCCTTCTTAGAAATGATATTATTTTCTTCCGATCAACACAATAAACTCCCCTGCTGGAAATAAAAGTTAAATAAAGTCACAGAGAAGTCAAAGCCAAAGGTTTGTGAACTGTTTGCTGTCATCGTTATTGTTGGAAAATACCATCTCAGACAGTGAGACTATAAAAACTGATTGGACTAAAGAACTTAGTTAATCAGTTAGCATGTTAAAGGTTAAAGGTCACCCCAAGGTCAGAAACCCAAAGAGCTACATCTCAGACTCTGCAGGCCTCAGTTAGCATGTTAAAGGTTAAAGGTCACCCCAAGGTCAGAAACCCAAAGAGCTACATCTCAGACTCTGCGGGCCTCAGTTAGCATGTTAAAGGTTAAAGGTCACCCCAAGGTCAGAAACCCAAGAGCTACATCTCAGACTCTGCAGGCCTCAGTTAGCATGTTAAAGGTTAAAGGTCACCCCAAGGTCAGAAACCCAAAGAGCTACATCTCAGACTCTGCAGGCCTCACTCAGCGTGTTAAAGGTTAAAGGTCACCCCAAGATCAGAAACCCAAGAGCTACATCTCAGACTCTGCGGGCCTCAGTTAGCATGTTAAAGGTTAAAGGTCACCCCAAGGTCAGAAACCCAAGAGCTACATCTCAGACTCTGCAGGCCTCAGTTAGCATGTTAAAGGTTAAAGGTCACCCCAAGGTCAGAAACCCAAAGAGCTACATCTCAGACTCTGCGGGCCTCAGTTAGCATGTTAAAGGTTAAAGGTCACCCCAAGGTCAGAAACCCAAGAGCTACATCTCAGACTCTGCAGGCCTCACTCAGCGTGTTAAAGGTTAAAGGTCACCCCAAGGTCAGAAACCCAAGAGCTACATCTCAGACTCTGCGGGCCTCAGTTAGCATGTTAAAGGTTAAAGGTCACCCCAAGGTCAGAAACCCAAGAGCTACATCTCAGACTCTGCAGGCCTCAGTTAGCATGTTAAAGGTTAAAGGTCACCCCAAGGTCAGAAACCCAAGAGCTACATCTCAGACTCTGCAGGCCTCAGTTAGCATGTTAAAGGTTAAAGGTCACCCCAAGGTCAGAAACCCAAGAGCTACATCTCAGACTCTGCGGGCCTCAGTTAGCATGTTAAAGGTTAAAGGTCACTCCAAGGTCAGAAACTCAAGAGGTACATCTCAGACTCTGCGGGCCTCAGTTAGCATGTTAAAGGTTAAAGGTCACTCCAAGGTCAGAAACTCAAGAGGTACATCTCAGACTCTGCAGGCCTCAGTTAGCATGTTAAAGGTTAAAGGTCACCCCAAGGTCAGAAACCCAAGAGCTACATCTCAGACTCTGCAGGCCTCAGTTAGCATGTTAAAGGTTAAAGGTCACCCCAAGGTCAGAAACCCAAAGAGCTACATCTCAGACTCTGCAGGCCTCAGTCAGCATGTTGAAGGTTAAAGGTCACCCCAAGGTCAGAAACCCAAGAGCTACATCTCAGACTCTGCAGGCCTCAGTTAGCATGTTAAAGGTTAAAGGTCACCCCAAGGTCAGAAACCCAAGAGCTACATCTCAGACTCTGCGGGCCTCAGTTAGCATGTTAAAGGTTAAAGGTCACCCCAAGGTCAGAAACCCAAAGAGCTACATCTCACACTCTGCAGGCCTCAGTTAGCATGTTAAAGGTTAAAGGTCACCCCAAGGTCAGAAACCCAAGAGCTACATCTCAGACTCTGCAGGCCTCAGTTAGCATGTTAAAGGTTAAAGGTCACCCCAAGGTCAGAAACCCAAGAGCTACATCTCAGACTCTGCGGGCCTCAGTTAGCATGTTAAAGGTTAAAGGTCACCCCAAGGTCAGAAACCCAAGAGCTACATCTCAGACTCTGCGGGCCTCAGTTAGCATGTTAAAGGTTAAAGGTCACCCCAAGGTCAGAAACCCAAGAGCTACATCTCAGACTCTGCAGGCCTCAGTTAGCATGTTAAAGGTTAAAGGTCACCCCAAGGTCAGAAACCCAAGAGCTACATCTCAGACTCTGCAGGCCTCAGTTAGCATGTTAAAGGTTAAAGGTCATGACAGCACAGTTAGAAACAGACTGAACAGGTATGGCTTGTGTGGAAGGGCTGCAGGAGAAAGCCTCTTCTCTCTAAAAAGAACATGGCAGCACAGCTTAGGTTTGCAAAGCTGCATCTGAACAAACCACAAGACTTCTGGAACAATGTCCTTTGGACAGACCAGACCAAAGTGGAGATGTTTGCTCATGATGCACAGCAGCACGTTTGGAGGAAACCAAACACAGCATATCAGCACAAACACCTCACACCAGCTGTCAAGCACGGTGGTGGAGGGCTGATGATCTGGGCTGGTTCTGCAGCCACAGGACCTGGGCACCTCGCAGTCACTGAGTCCACCAGGAACTCCTCTGGATACCAAAGTGTTCTAGAGTCAAGATTCATCCAGAACCATGAGAGAGACTGATGACGTCCCACAGGAAACCATTACTTCAACTTCCTGCTGCTACCAGCTGCTGGATCAGGGGTTCACTTAGTTTCTCACTCACTGCTGCTACCAGCTGCTGGATCAGGGGTTCACTTAGTTTCTCACTCACTGCTGCTACCAGCTGCTGGATCAGGGGTTCACTTAGTTTCTCACTCACTGCTGCTACCAGCTGCTGGATCAGGGGTTCACTTAGTTTCTCACTGCTGCCGCTACCAGCTGCTGGATCAGGGGTTCACTTAGTTTCTCACTGCTGCCGCTACCAGCTGCTGGATCAGGGGTTCACTTAGTTTCTCACTCACTGCTGCTACCAGCTGCTGGATCAGGGGTTCACTTAGTTTCTCACTCACTGCTGCTATATGCTGCTGGATCAGGGGTTCACTTAGTTTCTCACTGCTGCTGCTACCAGCTGCTGGATCTGGGGTTCACTTAGTTTCTCACTGCTGCTGCTACCAGCTGCTGGATCAGGGGTTCACTTAGTTTCTCACTGCTGCTACCAGCTGCTGGATCAGGGGTTCACTTAGTTTCTCACTGCTGCTGCTACCAGCTGCTGGATCAGGGGTTCACTTACTTCCTGTAAGATGTTTTTTTTTCTCCCAAAGTTATATTTTGATTTTTAAGACTTTGTAAAGATCAGATGTGGGTTTTTTTCTCTCTTTCTTTTCTTGCAGATTTTTTAAAAAACATTTTTAACACATCATTCCAAAAGGGTTCACTTACTTCTAACCCTGACAGCCTGCAGGGCGAGCTCATAAATCAGCGCGAGGCAGCGTGCCTTGCTTCAGCTCGGGGCGCTGCACGCCAACACCTCGCCGTGTAAACGCTCCGTCAGCTTTACGATTCCAGCCTGAGGAAACAGCTGAGTCATGTTTATGGATTCCTGCTCCGTACGATGACCCAGCAGCCTTTCAGAATCCGAGGCAGAGGCAGCATGAGGATGAATTATGTGGCAGACTGAGTGTGGACGTGTGAAACAGCTGCTTTCCGCTGTATAAACTTCCCTGTTCCCATGGCATTCCCCACTTAACGATAAACAAACAAACAACATCTATAAATCAGATTCACACCTCGTAGCTGAGTGATTGATCCCACCGATCAGAGCTGCTTTCTCCATATGTAAGGCTGAAATGATCAGAAAACAGGGAAAAAGACTCAGAGGCCTGAGTTTAAACACCGCCAACACCCACATGTTGGACCCGGTTCTTTTTATTTCAGTTCATTTTAATTATGCAGCAGCAGCAAAATAACATTCAGTTTAGTTTTTAATTAGGGCTGAGCAACGATTAAAATGTTTACATTTGTACGCAAAATCCAAAAATGAATCCAAAAGTAGTGTATAGCTTTTAGAATTTAGTTTTATTTTAAATGTGCTGCCAAATACGGAAGCCCTAAACGGCCATGGACACATACATTTTATTCCATCCGTTTTCTCGTTATAACGAGATAATTTTCCTCCGTTTTCTCGTGATAACGAGATAATTTTCCTCCGTTTTCTCGTGATAACGAGATAATTTTCCTCCGTTTTCCCGTGATAACGAGATAATTTTCCTCCGTTTTCTCGTTATAACGACATTATTTTCCTCCGTTTTCTCGTGATAACGACATAATTTTCCTCCGTTTTCCCGTGATAACGAGATAATTTTCCTCCGTTTTCTCGTGATAACGAGATAATTTTCCTCCGTTTTCTCGTGATAACGACATAATTTTCCTCCGTTTTCCCGTTATAACGACATAATTTTCCTCCGTTTTCCCGTGATAACCAGATAATTTTCCTCCGTTTTCTCGTTATAACGACATAATTTTCCTCCGTTTTCTCATTATGACGACATAATTTTCCTCCGTTTTCCTGTGATAACGAGATAATTAACTCGTTATCTCGAGAAAACAATGATGGTTTTCTGGAGATAACGAGTTAATTTACCGATGGTTTTCGAGGCCACTTTTTCTCCCCAGTCCGCCCCTGTTTATATGTGTTTATATGTATTTATATGTGTTTCTGGCAAAGGTTTTTACCTTCATCTTTACCCCGTTTCATAGGAAACTGAATAAAGACGCCTATGAATCAAACATGGAATGTGGAGCGTTTGTGAAAATGCACAAAGCAAATCCCGCTGGAGTAACAAGCATTTCGTTTTCTCGAGATAACGAGTTATTTATCTCGATATCTCCAGAAAACGATAACGGCACCTCTCGTGCATCATTCGGTAACCATGGAGACGGCCTGGTCCCCTCAGCTGGTCACTGAGGTGTAAACGCCTGCTGAGCTGCAGTCGAGCCGGCCGTCTCCTTAAAGGACGCGGGCTGAAATGAAAGTTATCTCTACAAGACAAACAAATTACGAACATATAAACACATATAAACAGGGGCGGACTGGGGAGAAAAAGTGGCCTCGAAAACCATCGGTAAATTATCTCGTTATCTGGAGAAAACCATCAGAAAAAAAGTTTACACGTACCACGTCCGCTCTGGGCTTCCGTAGCTATGAATGAAAGTGCCATAACATTTGTTGTGCAAACACACTTTTAACATCAGCATCTTTCTGTAGTTTTTATGTAGAAGCCTCGCTCCACTGTCTGTTTCCTTGAATGACTTGCTGCTATCAGTTGTGTGTTTTGCCTTTAAAGCAATACTATGTAACATTTCTACCTTAAAATAACAGCTTGAAAAAAATTGTGCGGCTAGAATGAGTTTTAATATTACGATTGGCCTGTCTCCTGTGCCCTTCAGGGATCTGAGTTGGAAAAACTGCGATATGTAACTTTGCTGGAGCGGCCCGGGAGCTGAGCGGAAGTACTTTGACTTGCTTTCTGGCACACCTACCGCAAAAACAAAATAGACCCCTCTCACGCTCCCAGGTACGTTTGATTACTCTTAACTTCTCGGTCGACATAGCTTGCACCTTCTGACTCCTCGCCGGTTCGTCAACAAACGTGAAAAGTGAAAGTGAAAGGGTGTTGTATTTACGACAGTGTAACCGTACATTACCTCCAAGCCTGTAGGGGGAGCTCCAGAGTGGGCTTTTTGAGAAGTTACATTGTATTGCTTTAAGTGATATTTAGACTGGAACTACTACGCTGAGAAGACAATTCAACTTGGAGGAGGAAAGGAAATGTCACAGAGTGGGAGAAGGTTTTCTGTCCTGCCTTTTATGGGACGTGTTGCAGGTCTGAGATGTATAAATGATGTTTGTTCCCAGATTAAATGAAGCTGAACAGGAAACATGTTGTGTTCCTGCTCTCTGCACAGTTTTTCCAGCCCAACATCTCTGTTTGTTGGCAGGAATCAGCAGGAATCAGCAGGAATCAGTCCCTGAAACACTCTGGAACTGGACCTGTCTCGGGCGGTGAGCTCGTACATGCACGGCGTTGCACTGCTGACACGCAGATAACGAGTCTGAGGGATCCCTCGGCCTCCTCATTGTTCCCACGCTTTGTGATGGATTGCAGGTTGTAAATTTTCTGCTGTCGTCCCCTGACCGAGCAGCGGAGTCGGGTTTCAGAGACAAAGACGAGTTGGAAATGTTTTCCTCCTTTTGGGTTTCACCCCGAAATAAGAAGTTTTCATCTGGTTGCTGTCCACGTCGTCTCATTCGGTTTGTTTTTAGCTTCTCCACTGGTTCTGAAACGCGAATGAGAACGTGAGCGTGCTTCAGAACAGGAAGCCAGACGCCGTTAAAGGCGAGACGCTACAGGTGAATAGGGTAATATTTTAAAATAATATATATCACCATGAAACTTCCTCAGTTGATTACTTATACAAGTACAAGTTTTAGAAATTTGTATGTTTTATTATGCAAATTAGGCAGTATCTCATTAAATATGCGCACATTTGCATATATTTCCGGAAGCTAGATCTGAACATATGATAAAGCCAGGTGCAAAATTCTTTTTTCATTTTGTTTACACACAAAATGAAAAGAAAATTACAGAGGGATTTCAGGATATCTGCTTTCATTTCCTAGGAAATCAAAATATGCTGTCCATAGCCTAAAAAACATAGATTTTCGCCATATTTTTTTATTATAATGTCACATAAATCCGGCCAGGAATGAGTTATCAACAAATCCTTCTGTAAATATCTTCAGAATACTGCTAAGTGTATAACTGGAAAGTTTGGTGTTAGTAGGTGCTCCATAGGCTGAGATATTGATACTGGAAAAATACAAAAAACTGATTTTGAGAAAACGGCATTTAAAGGATTTAAATAGGGGAATTCATTTTGGTAAATTTGGGCGAAACGTACTGCCGCGATTAAACAAAATGTGATGAAATAAACATTTTAATTTATGTTTTCAAGGAGTAGACTGGCCCAAAATGTAAAAATTGACCACTGCATGAAATCCCTGTTTTTGCCCGCCGTGTCTCGCCTTAAACCCGACAGCGAGCGGCTGAGCGTTACATGCAGGTAGGAAAAGGATGGAGACTCTGAGGATTGTTCCTGTGGTTCATCTTTGTCTGATAAATGATCTGCGGCTCTGATGCGTTTGAACTTTATGACGCAGAGTTCAGGAAACGGCATCCTCCTTCCACTGTGGTCGGACAGGTGTTGGGCAGTCTGTTAGGCTCATCATCGCCGTGGTAATGTCCTCCCAGCCGTCACGCCGGCTCATCCTCCTGAAGATGTTCCCACGATGGGCGGGGTCAAAGGTCGACTGTTAGACGGATGTAGGGAGGAGGAGGATGAAGGGTGAGAGATACAGGAAGAGGGGAGCTTTAGGTGATGTTTTTATTCGGTTTATTCAGTCCTGCTGCTGTTATCAACGGGTTACATCTGTCAAACAGGTTCAATCAAATCAAATCAACTTTATTTGTAGCACATTTCATGTACAAAACAATTCAAAGTGCTTTACATAATATAAAAGCATTGCAGCAGGGAGTGGAAGAAGCATTAAAAATATATAAAAGAATATAAAGAGAGACAAATAAAATGATTTAAATGAATTTAAAAACAAGCAACAGTCCAGATTTTGTCTTTATTTAGAATCGTTACATGTCAATCATACTATTATCACAGGTTACATCCCTTTACAGTCTGATCCTTTTAATTTTTTTTAAGAATTAGAACAGAACACGAGGTGATATATAAAAATAAAACACTAAAACATACAAGCAAGATGTTAACATGCTTCTTTCTTGTTAAACATAGGTTGGGCGTCTCGGGAGAATATACATTTTCCATTTCTTCCAAATTTACTCAAATTTACAGTCCTGGAGTAATTCTCTCCATTCGATAGATTTCATGTAGAATATCATCCCATTCCCTGATAGATGGGGTATCTGGTTTAAGCCATTTCCTTGTAATTGCTTTCCTAGCAGCTGCATTCCAAACAGTCTCTTCGTTGCAGTGTTTGTGTTTTGTTGAAATTCGGAGTCCAAAAAAAAGGTCGTCCCAGTTGAAAGTTATTTTTGTTCCGAATATGATTTCTAATTCGGAATGAATCTTACGCCAGAGTCCAGATAAGTTCAAAGATATTTCATGCATAGACACATGAGAACAGAAATGTCTTTAACCTGGATTTAAAAATGTCTCCATTTGGTGAAAGTTTAATCTCCACTGGCAGTTTGTTCCACTTGTTTGCAGCATAACAGCTAAATGCTGCTTCTCCATGTTTAGTCTGGACTCTGGACTGGACCAGCTGACCTGAGTCCTTGGATCTCAGAGCTCTGCTGGCTTTATATTCTCTGAACACATCACAGATGTAAACCATCAGCAGGCTTTTAAAATCTATTCTGTGACTGACTGGTATATACGGAAGCGTATTGCATTCACTTACAAAAAAAAAAAAAACTCCGGTTTTTCTGTCCAATTTATTTTTTGGGTTTGTTTTTCCGGGTGATTTTTTTCAGAAATATCGAGATACTTTGAAATCCCGCAAGATTATCCAGCCTGCAAGTGACTCCGGTGGACCTAAGGTGGCTCCTGCCCCCGCCCACACCTCCCCGTCTCGAACACTTTGAAACATTGCTATGTCTGGGAGATCTGAACGGGCTTTCCTTCTGAACAACCAAGTCTTCAGGTGCCTGCGTAAAGTCGATAAACTAATAGTTCTACCATCTACATGACTTAAAGACAGGACTATCTCCCAGTGTCTTAAACCCAGGTCAAAGTAAAACTTGATTAAACTAAACAAACCAGTCATGTTTGCTTCCATTAAATCGAGCCCTCATAAAGAAATTAATGCGTTGATTGTTGCTTTCTAAACTAAAAAAAAAATTACCCCGAAAAACAGAAAAAAATTACCCCGAAAAACAGAAAAAAATTACCCCGAAAAACAGAAAAAAATTACCCTGAAAAACAGAAAAAAATTACCCTGAAAAACAGAAAAAAATAAATTAGACAGAAAAACAGAAAAAATAACCCCGAAAAACAGAAAAAAATTACCACGAAAAACAGAAAAAATGAATTAGACAGAAAAACAGAAAAAAATAAATTAGACAGAAAAACAGAAAAAATTACCCTGAAAAACAAACCAAAAAAGAAATTGGACAGGGTTTTTTTTCTAAGTGAATGCAATACGCTTCCGTAGATATATACCGTAAAGTTGTTGGAACAAACACGTTAAAGTGTGAGCTGTCCGTCTGAGAGCCTGGAACAGAATAACACATGTCACCAGGAGGAATTTATGTGGCAGCTGTCACATGTAAAGTCTGAAACTTTGGCTGAGATACAGTGAGAGTCTGAAAGTAAAGCAGCAGCAGGAACCCGAGCACGCCGTGACCCGCAGGGTAAACAGTGTTTTTACTCCGCTGTGGCCTCTGCTTCCCGTGCAGCGACCTGCAGAGGGCCGGGTGGGCCGGGTGGGCGTCACAGAGATTTATGCCCACTTAAAGCTTCGGGGTCCAGCTGAGATGAACCAGGGTCGTGTGGGGAGGAGGTTGGTGTGTGTCTGCTGGTGCTGCTGGGAGCAAAAACTGCAAACTACAGTCAGTCTGAGAGGAAAGAAACAAGAGAAAAGTCAGTCTGTGAGGGCCGAGCCCAGAGAAAAGTCCTCAGGACAAAGTCATCATGCAAATCTACAACCTTTATCTCTTTATCAGTCATGTTTATTCAGTATATTCTTTTAAAAACTTGTTTTTTTTATATATGTTTATTAATTTTTCAAAGAAATGTGCACAGAAACAAAAACATACCAATTAAATGGTAGGGTGGCATTCTCAGCTATGATACAATGAGATATTCAAACCGATATATGACAGAAAGGGTTGCCATGTTTTACAGAAAGCATCATCTTTGCTGTAATTTACACGTCAGATAGTCCAAAGCAACATATTCCAGTATCACCCCGTGCCACTGAGCCTCAGATGGGGCTTTATCCATTATCCAGTTCAAAAGAATACACTTTCCAGCACAGAAAGCAAGTGTTTGGTGAAGTTTTCTCTTAAATTTGTCAGTAATGGACAAAGTAGCAGATATGAGGGGTCATTATTTCTATTAGTGGACAGAATCTTATTCATTTCTTGCTCAGTGACCCACCAGAAACTGCTGGACTTTTCCACGGTGCCGCAAACGATGTGTAAGACCACCGGTTTCTGTTTTACACCTGAGTTTGGGTTGAACTATGTGGGCCCTGTGCAGGAGCTTTAGTTGCATGGCTCTCACTCCATTGCATACACTCAACACTTTAACTTGGTCATTTTAAGAGATGATTTAAATGTCTCTTCTTCAATTTAAGTCAAATTAAGTCTGTTTCACATCAGTCTGATTTACCCATCAGGACAAAATAAGAATCATCTGGTCCTCACCGGGTCTTAGAATGAGTCCCGAGCGTCCCGGTTAAGGCAGAAGCAGAGCTGGAGGCAGGACTGAGACGGGTCTCTGGTGCTCAGTCAGACTGAGGCCTGAAGAAAGGATGCAACAAGGAGAAAACAGAGGCCAGGAGGGTAAATAGTGAGGGAGCGATGAGGGGAATTCACAGCAGGTGAGAGCCAATCAGCAACATGAACCAGGTGAACAGGAAGCAGGAAAGTTAGAGAGCAGGAAGGAAACTGGGGACCAGATATCCCAAAGAGCTTTTTAAATGTTTAAAAGGGATAAAACAGTCTGAGGAGTTTCTGTGTTGCACATAAATGCAGTTACAGGATGGAATGGATCGTTTAGAGCAGCAACTCCTGCCTTCGGAAGGAGGAGATCAGCTGGAAATGCAGAATGGAGTCCTTAGTTATCAGATAAATCAGCAGAGACCGATCTATTTTCTTTTGATATTTGATTTTTTTATTTATTCTGTATGGATTGTACATCTGAATCTGTATTTTTGAACCATATAGGTACAATAGCGAAATAATATGGGCTTATTCTTGACAAGATAGAGAAACGTTTATTGTTCTGGTTGTTGTTGTTTCTTTTGTTTTTTGTTTTTATACTTGTACTAAGTGTTGCTCTATATTATCTCATAAATATCTGACAAGGAAGGACAATTTGAATGTTGGATAATAACTTTGGCCCTGATGTCTCCTGGGATATGAGAGCGCTCTTATTTCTGCATATATGTGTGTTTTGGAAACATGTTGAAAACTCAATAAAGATAATGTGGAGGGGGGGGGGGGGGGATCAGCAGAGACCCCCTGAAGCTGCCTCTCACTTCTGTTCAGATAACAGCTTCACACTTCTATAAATATCAGTTTTCTGATGTGGATGTGAGACAAATGAAGTCTTCGTGGTGGAAAAAGGGAACGTTGTTGTTTCCTTTACGTTTATCTGTGAGAGTTTACCATTGTTATGATATATTTTCTGTTATTAGTCTGCATGCATCACTTAAGGAGAGCAGGTGTGATGCTATAAATCCTGAATTGAAGCTGCCACAGCTCCTCTGCAGTAATTCAGGAGTAATTGAACTCATTTCTATCGGCTCTGATGCTGTCACTGATGCACATCTTAATGTGCCGTCCTTTCTGCTCCTGTAAGGGTTTCACTCGTCGGGTACCCGTGAAGAAGAAATCCTCCGTTGGCCTTCTTGACCTTTGACACCCCCACATATCCCTCAGTCGATCCATCCGATGACTCGATCACTTCCTCCCTGGGTGACCTCTGACCTTCCGGGGTCACGGCAGATGATTTTGGGGGGTTTAAGACTCCTCTGAGCTCTGTGGCCTGTTCCAGCAGGAAGATTTCTAAAGATTTTGTCCTTTCAATGTGCTGAAGATCTTTATTTATGAGCATCTTTATGAGCTCCTTAAACGAGCCAATGGAGGGTTTTCAGGCATCGGCGTGTTTAAAAACGTAATCCAAAGCTTTAAATGTCTTTCAGAAGTGGGCTGTGTTCGAAACCGCATACTACATACTACATACTGCATACTGCATACTGCATACTGCATACTACATACTGCATACTGCATACTGCATACTGCATACTACATACTGCATACTACATACTGCATACTGCATACTGCATACTGCATACTACATACTGCATACTGCATACCACATACTGCATACTGCATACTACATACTGCATACTACATACTACATACTACATACTGCATACTGCATACTACATACTGCATACTGCATACTACATACTGCATACTACATACTGCATACTGCATACTGCATACTACATACTACATACTGCATACTACATACTGCATACTACATACTACATACTGCATACTACATACTGCATACTGCATACTACATACTACATACTACATACTGCATACTACATACTGCATACTACATACTACATACTGCATACTACATACTGCATACTACATACTGCATACTGCATACTACATACTACATACTGCATACCGCATACCGCATACTGCATACTACATACTGCATACTGCATACTGCATACTGCATACCGCATACCGCATACCGCATACTGCATACTGCATACTACATACTGCATACTGCATACTGCATACTACATACTGCATACTGCATACTACATACTGCATACCGCATACCGCATACTACATACTGCATACTGCATACTGCATACTACATACTGCATACTACATACTGCATACTGCATACTACATACTACATACTGCATACTGCATACTACATACTACATACTGCATACCGCATACTGCATACTGCATACTACATACTGCATACTGCATACTGCATACTGCATACCGCATACCGCATACCGCATACTGCATACTGCATACTACATACTGCATACTGCATACTGCATACTACATACTGCATACTGCATACTACATACTACATACTGCATACTACATACTACATACTACATACTGCATACTGCATACTACATACTGCATACTGCATACTACATACTGCATACTACATACTGCATACTGCATACTGCATACTACATACTACATACTGCATACTACATACTGCATACTACATACTACATACTGCATACTACATACTGCATACTGCATACTACATACTACATACTGCATACTGCATACTACATACTACATACTGCATACCGCATACTGCATACTGCATACTACATACTGCATACTGCATACTGCATACTGCATACCGCATACCGCATACCGCATACTGCATACTGCATACTACATACTGCATACTGCATACTGCATACTACATACTGCATACTGCATACTACATACTGCATACCGCATACTGCATACTGCATACTACATACTGCATACTGCATACTGCATACTGCATACCGCATACCGCATACCGCATACTGCATACTGCATACTACATACTGCATACTGCATACTGCATACTACATACTGCATACAGCATACCACATACTGCATACTGCATACTGCATACTACATACTGCATACTACATACTGCATACAGCATACCACATACTGCATACTGCATACTGCATACTACATACCGCATACTGCATACTGCATACTACATACTACATACCGCATACTACATACTACATACTAAATACTACATACTGTATACTACATACTACATACTGCATACTACATACTGCATACCGCATACTACATACTGCATACTGCATACTGCATACTACATACTGCATACTACATACTGCATACTGCATACCGCATACTGCATACTGCATACTACATACCGCATACTGCATACTGCATACTACATACTACATACTGCATACTACATACTACATACTAAATACTACATACTGTATACTGCATACTACATACTGCATACTACATACTGCATACTGCATACCGCATACTGCATACTGCATACCGCATACTGCATACTGCATACTACATACTACATACTGCATACTACATACTGCATACTGTATACTACATACTACATACTACATACTTCCATACTGCATACTCATTGATCAGACAGTATGCAGAGCGTTTACCCACAATGCATTTCGCTCCTGCCCAGGCCGAAATCAGCCGGCCTGAAGCTGATTTCCCTTAAGCTCTAAACTCTGTAAACTTTAGCAACATTTGAAACATTTT
This sequence comes from Odontesthes bonariensis, assembly GCF_027942865.1. Lineage (NCBI taxonomy): Eukaryota > Metazoa > Chordata > Actinopteri > Atheriniformes > Atherinopsidae > Odontesthes > Odontesthes bonariensis. The sequence continues at coordinate 3,015,153 of NC_134514.1, forward strand.
CAGGTGAGAAAGTAGTCGTTTAGATCCCCAACGTGTTGAAAACCTGACAAAATACCGGCTGTTTACAATTTTGTTCCCACGAATTCAGCACTACTAAAGCTAGCCGCAGTGAGCAACGCACTTCCGGTTATTTTCACAAAATAAAATACCCGTTGCCTTTTATCATAGGGAAAGCCATTCCCATACAATTGGTGCTTTTGTTTTGAAAACAGGAAGTGAACCTACCCTCGTTGTAGCTAGCTTGAAACTGCCATTTTGACAGGAAATGCCCTCTTTCTGTGGCTCCGTTAAAGTCTTTTAAAGTTTCCTTACATTCTACTTGAGTCTCTCACAGGGCTATTAAAACTCTTCCCAAACTGACGTCAGCTTCTTCCTCACCTTTGACTTTGATTGGCCATCAGGTGCATGGACTTTAATGCAAGCAAAGCTCGGGAGAGGAGCTTAACTCTGACTTAATTCCTTTAGCTTCCTCGTGGGAAAATGATGAGATAGCCAGAAATAAGAGTCCTAAAATCCTCAATCACCTCCACTGTCTTGTTCCCTGAATTCAGCCTCTTTCCCATCACTGTTTTACATAAACTGCATTCATTTTACCAGAGAGGGACCAAGTCACACATGTGCAAGTCCCAAGTAATTTTTTCTTGGACAAGTCAGTTCACCTTATTATTGCAGTTTTACCTGCAGAATCTGATCTTAATAAAGTGAAAACACAAAGATATAAGTAACTGTCAGTAAACATCATTGGCCAATGTGTCCAACCTGTCCACCCCGTATCATATCAAGCTAACGTTAGCTAACTACCGACTAGGCTAACAGGATAATATTAGCTAATTACTATTTCCTGCTCCATGTGCAGCGTATTCACATGAAAACAGGAAACAGCAGCACATACAGATACTGTGAGAGGCCTATCCAGCAGTATCTGATGGTGGCAGAGCTAAACAAGCTCTGCTGAGTTGCATTATCAGTCTGAGCGTTAGTTCCTCAGAAGGTAACAGCTTTACGACTTAGAAAATTAACCAGATTTTGAAATCACAAATTTCTCTAAGAGTGTGTAGATGTGCACTTCTTAGGACTGAATATAAGCAGTTTACATCCTGGCAAACACAATCAAAAGTCCTGCAGGTTGCCGTCGTTCAAGCTAACATCTGAATTAGACAGTTTAGCATGATGGGAAAACAGAAGCAAAGTGCTAAAAGTTATTGTGACTCATAAACCGCCGGCTATATTTAACCATAAAATGCAGATATTGAACTGAAGGGAGAAGTTCAGAAAGTCCTGAGAGATAAAAACTGACTGTGCACTGAAAAAAGTGACTTTTTGGTGAAGTAAACTCTATTAGAGTAACTCATAATTTCCACCTTGTATTTCTAAGATTCAGTAAGAACTAGAGCTTCTTAAGTAAAATTAAACATTTTATTAACGTAATAACATGAATTATGGGGGAAGAGTAAGTTTTACTTAGGTTTCCTCATACAATTTAAATGTTTAATAGTTGTATGTACATAAACCTAGAAATACTACATAAACTTTACTCTGAAAGTGTATCGTTAAAATCTACTAAGTTACTTCATAACAGCAAATACTACAGATATATAACATTTACTTAACATTTTGAGTAAAAAGATGTTCCTCCCTATGAAAAACAAGTTGACTTTACTTAATTTGTTTAAATAAATATAACTTAAAACTTAGATGTAATTAAGTAAATGTTACTTAATATCTTCAAAACTGTTTTATGGTAAGTAAAATTGACTTGATATTGCAGCATTAAATCTTACTTTAATCATTTGAGTGCAAATACTTACAAAGGGTTTTTTAAGTAAATCTTGTGAGTTGTTTTTTTCACTGTGGTTCCCATGGAGTGTGTCTGAGATATTCATTATGAGACGGAGAGAGGTGGAGGAGCAGCAGGAAGGCGAGGGAAGACAGTTGATTCATGTGCCCGTCTTCATGCTTCCTGTTCCTGTTCCTCCTTCACCACTTTCACACACACTCTTCATGCCATGCAGACAGGCGGTGTGTATCCAAAACAAGCTGGGAAAGAGACGGAGGAGGTCAGGGGTCGGACACGGAGATGGAGTGATGACAGGTGTGCGTTTCATCTGTGTGTGTTCTTCCCTGAGTTAAACCTCTGGGCTGCTTTCACACACTTTGGCCACGATTACAGGCTCATATTTACCTGAAAAACACCTCATTCTGAACACCACTGAGGACAAGGAAAAATTAGGGCTGGGCAAGTTAACTTGTTATTAATCGCGTTAACGCATTAATTATTATTATTAACCCTCCTGTTGTCTTGCAGGTCCAAAGTGAGCCACCACCATGTTTAGCTGTAGAAAAAACACCTTAAACTATCTTTTTCCAACTTGAAATGTTATGACTTTTCCTAAAGGGACCCCATCATTAGAAAAAGTCACACTTTATTTTTGTTTATGTTTCCATGTGGGCTGTACACCACTAGGGCACAAAGATTGTCTTATATATTATTATAAAAACATTTAAACAGCAGAAAAAAGTTCACTGTTTTTTTCCCTTTCAATATAATTAATTCAGAAGTAATTACTTCACATTTATATAATAGCAATAATAAACCTTTATTATGTAAAAGAAAACTGAGAAAACAAGAAAACTGTTGGTCCAACTGACAGTTGGTTTGTGGTAAAAAAAAAAAAAAAAAAGTGTAATTTTGTATTGTGTAACAAAAAATACATGATAAAAAATGTATTGAATTGAGTTGAATAGATAAATAACAGGTGGTTTCATCATACAAAATAGATTTTGGATTTAAAATTCAATTAAGTTGCTTTATTTTGGGGCTTTGGTAGGGCGGCTCATTTCTGACCCGTAGGACAAAGGGAGTAAACACAATGTTAAGACCACACAAAGGGTTAATATTTTTTTTTATTTATTTATTTATTTATTTATTTATTTATTTATTTTTTTAATCTTTAAAAAACAAACATTTTTGGGGGGGCTTTTATGCCTTTAATGGATAGGAAAGTTCAGAGAGACAGGAAGCAGGGGGCAGAGAGAGGGGGAACAACATGCAGCACAGGGCCGTCTGGTGCGGAACCGGACGGTGCGGATCCACCAAACATGGAGAAGGGTACGGAACTTTTACTTACTCACTAGTCATGTTTTGTTTTCATAGTTCTAGTCTTATCATCCGGCTCAGCCGCATTTTGCTTTAACCTTGTTTTTGATTAATAAATCAAGTCTTGTTTTTTGAAGTCCGCATTCGTGTCCTTACGCCTCGCAAACCAACGCAACGTAACAACATGTTAGGATGCACAAGCAGCGCCTTCAACTTTCCCCTCTTTTGATGCATTAAAATTAGGGCTGGGCGAGTTAACTCGTTATTATCGCGTTAACTCGCTAATTATTTAATGCCGATAATTATTTTATGTTCTGGGTCAAGTGAAAAAAGTGCATGTTGTTTGAGTCGGAAAACGGTTTGTTGTTGACTGACAACCTTTATCAGTGCTTTTGTTACTTTTTAGTGCTTCTATCTATTTAGTTCTCACATTTGCAAGTGCATAAGTGGGTGCACTTCAGGCTAAAGCGAGAACATTTGCATAATCCTCTGCATTCTGTCTTGCAGCCACATTTTGTCAACTGCTGACAGGCCTGAGCGATGGGTGGAAGAGTTGACCAGAAAACTCTCCAGACCTCACCATCTTTATGCCATCCCCAGTTTGGCAGGGTTCTCAGTCTGCATTTTGCATATTGTTGCCTGGCCCCATATGCAGGCGGCTTGGAAGGCAGACCGTTTAACATGCTGTACTAGAGATGCGCTTGTTGGTGGAATTGAATCATAAGACCTTTGCTTCCGAGCAAATAATTCTAGTCTTGCCTCATCAACCTTGGCTGTAGTGCTGTGCTTGTCATACATGGCGACAACAAACCTCTCAAGGATGTTGAGGTCTGCCTCAGCTATGGTAGGTCGGTACCGACTGAGCTTGTGGAAGACTGGACTCACTTCAGGGCACACCTCCCATGCTTGCCATGCCGTTTTCTTGCCTTTCCCACGGAAAGCTGACACAACATCACAACCAGTGAAAGCATAAAAGAAGGGTAAGCCACTACATTTCTCTGGGCCAAGATTTAGCACCATATCATGAATTGGCAACCACCTAAGGGATTGACCCTGGCCAAATTCTACCCAAACCATTTCCAGGTCTGCATCCTGAAGAACCGTAAACACACTGACAGCAAGAACAAGAATATCTGTGTCACATGCCTTAATCAACAAAGATTTGATCTGTTGCTTGAAGGTCCTTTGTTTGGTTGGTAAGCAGCACATATTGGAATACAGATTGTGCCATTGAGTATTTCAACACAGCATAATTTGGAAACTTTGGTCATGAACATATTTCTATTCATCGAAATTCTACCTTGAAAAACGCTTTTGTTTCCTTTTTTTTATTTAATTTGGTGGCCATCTTTAAAACTGGTAGCCATCTTGGATTTGAAGCCAGATAGCATAATTTTCATAAATAGTACACACTTGACATCATTTGGACCAAATTTCACTTGTATCACCCAGTGAATGATCTAGCAGAATGTCTGGCCAGAAAACATTTGAAAACATTAATTTTGAATGACTTAATATCCGCCATCTTGAAAACCGTCAGCCATATTGGAATATAATCTAGACAGAATATATATATATTTGAAGCTGTGGTAATCAACACATGTCTATTCTATGAAATCCTACCTTGAAAGACGTTTCTATTACATTAAATTTGGCGGCCATGTTGAAAACTGGCGGCCATCTTGGATTTGAAGCTGGACAACGTACTTTTCTTAAAAAATACACCCTGGACATCATTTGTACCAAATTTGGTGCTTGTATCACCAACTGAAATATTCTGTGAACATTTGGACTCTAATCCGCCCCACTACAGCCCCCCCGAACCAGGGCGATCCCCACAGCAACGACCCCACAGACCAAGTAGGCAAAGATCCCCATGAGGAAAAACACTGGATAAATAAGTGTATGATAAGTATATAATAATAAAAAGATGATATTTGTATATAAATAGGTGATATTTCTTCACAGTGTGGTCAGTAAAGTTGCCTGTTTGGGGCTCATTGCTTCCATGAGCTCCTTAAGAACCGTTCAAGGCATTGGAAAGTCCTCAATGATGCCACAGGGGACGATACAGGAGAGGATAAGAGCTGAGGAAATATAAGTCAGAGGGAAACCTTTGCCCTGCACCCTTTGACTTTCCCTCGGCGGTTTCGGTTTCCACCAGGTGACACTCGGCAGAGTTCACAGTTCAGTGTGAGGCCAGGTGTGTGTGTCGTCCAGGTGAACAGCAGGTGAGCCAGAGTCTGAAGTTCTCCTCGTTCTGCTGCTGTCTTTGTGCATCTCAGACACGTGGCAGCAGTTGCTCATTAACCAGGAGAAGCTGTATCGATTATCCGCAGCGTGAAACAGAAACCCAGAGAGGGAAAGTAAGACAAAACACGGAGGCTGTCAGGGGAGAAAAGAGAAAATGAAGAGGACTTAAAGGGAATGGGGCAGATGGAGAGCTCACCCGTTCACCTTTACTGAGCTCAGGCACAAAAGATGAGAGCCAACAGCTCCCTGAGCAGCAGAGGAGCAGAAAGAGGACGCAGCCAGGCATTAAATATGAAACGTCTTCCAGCATTCTGCTGCTTTTCTGTCCGGCTCATAATTTCACCTCAATCTGACACGTCCTCCAGCTCCTTCCACTGAAAACAGTCACAAATAAAGCTGCCATTTCCCCCTTTTTTTAAGAGATGTTTGTCAGAAAGGCAGCTGACATAACAATGTAACACATGTGTCACGAACATGGAGTTTTACGCCATGTTTTTAGTTCTTAGTTTTGTGTTTTTATCATGTTTTAGTTTCTCATGCCTTGGTGTGTAGCTTTTAGCAGGGCTGGGCAATGATTAAAATGTCTGGAAGAACTTTAACATGAAAATGGCCGAGTAAAAGTTCCGTACCCTTCTCCATGTTTGGTGGATCCGCCGATTACTTTCTTTTCCTGTTCCGCAGCAGACAGCAACAGACTTTTACAAAATAAAAGCCTGTGAGCAACAGACTTTTACAAAATAAAAGCCTGTGAGCGACAGACTTTTACAAAATAAAAGCCTGTGAGCAACAGACTTTTACAAAATAAAAGCCTGTGAGCAGCAGACTTTTACAAAATAAAAGCCTGTGAGCAACAGACTTTTACAATAATAAAATAAATAATAAAACCTGCGTTAATGCGCAATAAAATATTTATCAGCGTTAAATAATTAACGAGTTAACGCGCCCAGCCCTAATATTTATATATCTGTCGTGAAAGGCTGCAGATTCTGCAACATCCTGAAGCTGGCGGCACAATGAGGACCAAGAATGGAGTTTACCTTGTCTTGCTACTTTTATTGTTACTGTTATTGTTATTTTATTGCTAATTTTATCTCAAATTTTATTTTTTATCTGTGATGAAGTTATTCTTATTCCTATTTTATTGATGACTCTCTTAATATGTGATGCAGTTGCTATTGTGAAGCACTTTGGTCAGCTGAGGTTGTTTTAATGTGCTATGTAAATACATTTTGAATTGAATTGAATTGAAAGAAGTAAAGACCAAAGTGTTAAAAAGGTTGTCGAAGGATAATTAAATGCATCATTTGGAAATGGAAAGAATATGACGGAACAAACAAAACTCAGAAACCAGGAATGAGGGGCATCCATCAGATCGGGGAGCTGCACCAGAGACTGAACTGCTGAGATTCTCCACATCCAGCTTCCTTTCAGGTGGGTTAGATCCAGTTAGACTGCCATCGAGGGGGGAAATAATACAGAAGACATCAACGCAGCTGATAGATTACTATTGGAAATATTAGTCTGGATGTGAGCGTGTGTTAGAAATAACAAACTCTCAGTGAACGTGAACACACCAAAGAATAAAAGCACGATAGTCGGGGAGCCAAAGTCTCAAAAATGGGTTGAACCTGACATGGTCTGCCATACTTTTTAATTTGTGTTTTTCTAATGTTCACTTTGACCCTAAGAAGCAATAATCAGAGGGTCTGCTCTGCCGGAAACATGGCGAAAAAAAATTGTGCCCATTTCAGTGTATGTACCCTTCATTTTTTGATAGAAAATGTTGGAAAATTACAATTTTCCACAAATCCTCAGTGGGTTGGGTAAGCTGTCAATAAATGCATTCCAGATGGACAGAACACATGTGGAGACAACATGGATTTTTCTAATTGTTTCTGTGGAATGAGTATGCTGTTTGGTGAACAGAATGGCATATTGTTTGATGTCATAATTTGGGGGGAAAATTGATTACCAATGAAGTAAAGATGAAAATATTGGAAAAAAGTTAAAAAAAAACGCCTGATTTCTTTGCATTAAATTGAGCCAAAATCATGTAGAAATGTATTTTAAGAGTTATAATTTCCTTGGATGTGTTCTCCACATGTGTTCTGTGCATCTGGAATGCATTTATTGACCCAACCCACTGAGGATTTGTGGACAATTGTAATTTTCCAACATTTTCTATCAAAAAATGAAGGGTACACACAATGAGATGGCCACATTTTTTTTCGCGATGTTTCCGGCAGAGCAGACCCTCTAATTATTGGTTCTTAGGGTCAAAGTGAACATTAAAAAACACAAATTGAAAAGTATGGCAGACCATGTCAGGTTCAACCCATTTTATTGAGCTTTTGAGACTTTGGCTCCCCGACTACGATGAAAAATCCCGTCTGGTTTGTCAGAGAATCAGAGACAAACGACTGTTGCTGGTAGATGTGATGAGGGGCAGTGATGGTAACCTCTCAGGTTGTGTTCTGCTGACTGATAACTGCGCCGCGTGGTGTGGATTACTGATTATCCTGCAGGACGCACACACACCCAGAGCTGCGTGACCAAAGAGCTTACCGGCAGGTGCTGATCTCAGCACAGCAGACTGGTTAAACTGGGCAGCTGCCGCTTGGTGTTTCAGTCTCAAGCAGCTCGTGGCTGCCTCTGATTCATGAATAATACTTCAAAATGGGCACTTTTCTTCTTTGTCCAGGTAGGGTATCGATTGTTTGTTATCAGAAATTATATATGACACAGATGGAGACATAAAGCCTCAAAGAAAAGGCCTGAAAATGTGGAACCTTGAACAGATTTTACTGTTTTATTAATCAGAAAGTGACTGTTTCTTATGAAAATGTCATAAAATCGCAGTTTTATACCCAATTTGAAACTTTTTCATTAAGTTTCGACCAAATATTTAATGTTAGTTTCTCATGCCTTAGTTTTTAGTAGGGCTGGGCAACGATTAAAATGTCTGGAAGAACTTTAACATGAAAATGGCCGAGTAAAAGTTCCGTACCCTTCTCCACGTTTGGTGGATCCGCCGATTACTTTCTTTTCCGGTTCCACAGCAGACAGCAGCAGACTTTTACAGAATAAAAGCCTGTGAGCAACAGACTTTTACAAAATAAAAGCCTGTGACCAACAGACTTTTACAAAATAAAAGCCTGTGAGCAGCAGACTTTTACAAAATAAAAGCCTGTGAGCAGCAGACTTTTACAAAATAAAAGCCTGTGAGCAACAGACTTTTACAAAATAAAATAAATAATAAAACAGGGGTGGTCCGTGGCGTAGTGGGTTGAGCAGGTGCCCCATGTACAGAGGTTATAGTCCCATATTTAGAAATAATACTTCAAAATGTGCACTTTGCTTTTGTCCAGGTAGATTGTTTGTTATTAGAAATTACTTTGACACAGATGGAGACATAAAGCCTCAAAGAAAAGGCCTGAAAATGTGGAACCTTGAACAGATTTTACTGTTTTATTTCGCAGAAAGTGACTGTTCCTCGTAAAAATGCCATAAAATCGCAGTTTTATACCCAATTTGAAACTTTTTCATTAAGTTTTGACCACGTATTTAATGTTATCCGGGAGTTTGTGACACGGATCATGGCCTCACCTCCCTGTGGAAGACTGTCCACCACTAAAATTAATGTAACTAAGAGAAAAATTAAGGAGTTTGTCTTGTTGCAAATACCAGGCTTGTGTTTTTATTATTCATACAGAATCGATGATTCTCAATTAAAGCATAGAGGCTGTCAGATAAAGATCATTTTACTCTAGTAACTCCAACTGCTCAGCAGACAGGGTAAGTAAACGCGAAACTCCGCCCCCAAACGACATCGCGAAAATTTTAAAAATAGTTATAAACATATTCAAAATCGTTTAAAACGTGTTATTTCTACACTATTACCACATTGTTGTAATAATAACATTACTATAAGTGGTTTTTGTCAGTTATGATAAGCATTTTTTGCCGATTTTTTTTTTTTTACCGGGGGCGGGGCCACCGCGAAAGGGGCGGGGCGTCGGAGGGGGCGTCGCCCGGGGCGCAATTCATTGTAGGACCGCCACTGAGGGTCAGTAAACGAGGTTTCTTTGCCTCAAAGACAGCTTTCAGCCTTCTTTTTAGAAATGGAGCAAACAAACGTGCACGCCTGCTGAGGCGTCCAACAACATCTGGCTCTCATGTACTTTTTTCACTGTACACAAAAGCCAGATGTTGCTTTAAAACTATTTCCTTTGTTGTCCCGCATGTAAATGGCCTCATAAACACGTAATCAATCATTTCAGTGAAGTAACAATTAAATTAATTATTGTTTGAATACACAATGTATCACCCTTTGCCGAGCAATGACTTCTTTACACTGTAGTAACATTATTATTGTGAATTCTTTTAGTTTAAATATGATTTGCCAACCAAATAACACACAAATGCTACAGATATTGTGCTTTTTGTGTTGATAACTATGATCTTATTGGCCCTGGAAACTGGATTCTAGATTTAATTTCACCTCCACAACATCAATTTAACTCAATTCCTCAATCTCAAAATAAAACTGAACAGCAGAAAATGAAAATAAACACAAGTTTTGATCTTCGTTCCATCTTGATGTGGGAAAAAAATGACAACACTGGACCTTCAGGCCAGGATTCGGGATATTAAACTTTCACCAAATGGAGACATTTTTAAATCCAGGTTAAAAACATTTCTGTTCTCATGTGTCTATGCATGAAATCTGCACGATATCTTTGAATTTATCTGGACTGTTGCTTGTTTTTAAATTCATTTAAATGATTTTATTTGTTTCTCTTTATATTCTTTTATGTATTTTTAATGCTTCTTCCACTCCCTGCTGCAATGCTTTTATTTTATGTAAAGCACTTTTAACTGTTTTGTACATGAAATGTGCTACAAATATATTTGATTTGATTTGATTTGATAAAAGGATCGGAACAGAAATAACAGCCAAAAAAAAAGAGAATCGTTTCTAATTCATTTATGAAAAATATATATTTCTTGATTCTGAGACATTAGGCACAATAACAAGCACATATATACAATTCTCTTCCATAAATACAAAATTAAATAGGAAAACTGTCTTTTGGAGGATATGTACACATTGCATTGTTTTTCTTAAATTAACAGAGATAGTACAAAGACATCACTACACAGGAATGACACGTATTTTTGGTTTCAAATGGAATATCTATATAAAAAAAAGAAGGAATAAAGACTCTCTTTGGAGCCCTTCACTGTTATAAAAGGTGATTCTTTCTTTCTTTTGAATATAAAAAAGATAAAAAGGTGTTCTCATTAGTTGTTTTCTTCAGGTAAAACTGGGAAAAGGCATCGAGATTCACAGAAAAACACTTTTTTTTACAACGTACGACAGGTGCGGTCACAGGAAGATAACTGATTAAACTGGCTCTGCTGGACCCCGATAGGACAGCCGCTTACATATTAAAATAGTCTACAACTTTGTGGATTATCTGTCCGTGAGCTGAAGGATTGTACAGTCCGAGATTTCCCTGAAAACTTATCTAGACTGGGACCAAAGTCTGAAAGAGAAGCTGGGATATAGACTTCAGATTCAAAATCGTGCAGGATTGTTAGGAAAAGGAAGTGAAAAGGAGGAAGGCTGAGGAATAAAAAAACGCTGCCTTCCCCTCGTTCTGAACGCTGGCTTTAAAGTCCTTCAGCTGGTTTTCTTTAAGAGGCACTTCAGAGTTTAAAGGTTTGGACGGTGATTGTAAGGTTGACATTCCAAACAGATAAGATCGAATGGACGGCGTGATGATGGAGAGCCACTCACAAACTCTCCAAGTTCAGTGTTCAGCTAAAGAATCTGCAGCAAAGTTCACGTTTTTTGACCTTTTCTAAATGATTTCCGCTCCCGTTACTGACGGCAGGTCCTCGGATGATTTGATTGCCACCCTACAGTCGAACTCTACGGGTAAAGGTTGCCACAGTGCATAGGGAGCAAAACTAAAGGCACCTTTGCTTTCAGATTGGTGGTCGATTCGCGTCTTTTGTTTGTTTCAGATCCAAACAAAAGTTCAGATAGAGCAGACGGCCAGAATATTATATTAAGATTTAAAAGTATATAAAAAAAAAGACAAATAGTGCAAATGATGCGGGACATTCGGTATTTCCTCTTTTCTCTCATTTTCATCGGTATCAAAGCAGAATAAAAGTCCTTTTGTTTTTGTTCCTCTCCATTGAGCAGCAGTAATAAATATTAAATTAAGAAACGTGTGTAGAATAGATCCTCTGGGAGTACTAAAGTTTCAGGCCTTCAGCATGAAAGATCCTCCGCTGACGGTCTGAAATCTCAGGGTTATACCTGAGAATGAGACACAGAAACAGAGGTTAGTCATCAGCGTACGTGATCACATCTCAATGTCCTGGAAATCTAGCAAAAAATAAGCTTTTCATTCAGCATCAGCAATGCTGCAGCTTCATATTTCAAAGCCAAAAAAAGGAAATTGGGTTTCTTTAACTGACAGCTTTAAAGTGGATCCAAACCTGAGGATTACATGGTACAATATGGTACAGCTACAATAAACAGGTTAAAGATCTTCTTTTATCCATTGACAAAAGATATCCCTTCTGAGCTAAAAGCTTTTCTACTTGGTATATCCCTCACTTTGAAATAGTTTTGGATAAAAAGTTCAATATAAATCAATATATATATATATATATATATATATAAAATAGTAATACAAAACACGGACCTCAGCTGAGGTGGTGCAAGGAAAAGTATCAGGTACTTTAAACAATGGAAATACGCAACAATAGTGGGAAAAACACCAAAAGATCATCAAAATTCATCATCCCTCACAATCAATTCATTTTACTGATATGACTGATCTGATCAAAGGCTGAAAAAGTATTGATTATAAAGGATGGAAAGTGCTGTATGCCACACGAATATGTTCACAAATGCAAACTAGTCTCTCAGTTCAGTTCTGCTCGGTTATAGAACCAATGCAGCTGGATAGATCTATAACTAATCAGAGCAACACAGGCCTCAGCGGTATGTGCCCTCTATGTAGTTGCATTCAATGTGTCAGGACTTAGAGTTGAATATATCTTTTTATCTCCATGTATTTGTTGGACTCACCTAAACAGTCCTACAGTCACTAAAAATGCCAGCAAATACAAGGCCATACAGGCCAACTCACCTAAAATGGCCGCCTGGTTTCAAAAGGCTCGCAGATCCTCTGCATTCTACTTGCCTCCTTATCGTCTTTTTAACTTTCTCCCCCTCTTGAACAAACTGAATTGCCACTCTCTTCACCTTAGACCCTCCTAAGTTTACCTGCCTTCGTTTATCTTCAACATCTGCAGCTAAGCTTCTTAATACTTGGCTGCCATTCTTGGTTTCCACTTCCTCCCCTTGGTTGGGTTTGGAACCACCTTACTAACTCCCACATCTTTACTCCCAGCTAACAGGAGCTCTCTCCCAACTTTAGTACATTTAAACTCCTCTACTAGACTAGATACTGGGAGCTGGAGTATGCCTTTCCCCTACAGTGCCACAGTACTTTAGCATCTAGGAACACCTAGCCACTTCCTAATATAAAAACTAACTAATCTTTCCATTTTTTCTGCAACAGATAATGGAATCTCATACACAGACAGTGGCCACATCAACCTAGGAAACAATCCAAACTGCAGACACCACAGTTTCAACTTTCCTGGAAGCCCTGATTTATCTATTCTATCCAGTCCCTCAGCAACATCTTTCCCAGAATGCACTGCCCGCTCTCCATCATTCATGTCTGCCTGGTACCACCTGCCTAAACTCTTTACTGCCTTTTCCCTAATTATTGGGATGTTTTATTCATCTATTACAAACTTTCTATCACTTAATTTCCCTCTACTTATTGAGATACTTCTAGACTTAGTAGGTTTGATTTTCGTACCAGCCCACTTTAGATTTTTGTTAAGTCTCTCAAGTATTCTCTAATTGCCCTAATTGGTGTAAGGCGCATGCCATCCTGACTTCTCTCTCCACCTACAACTCACTTGGAAGCTCTAATAATTATCTCCATGGCCATTGTAAATGCTAATGGGGAGATTGTACACCCTGCCATAATGCCTATTTCTAGCCTCTGCCAAGCTGTTGTGAAACCTGCTGTACTTAGGCAGTCTAATATCCTGAAAATATGCTCTTACTAAGTTAACAACTATTACAGGCACTCTAAAATACTCAAATGCTTTCCAAATTAGGCTATGTGCCACTGAATCAAATGCATTTGCTAGATCCAGAAATATAACATGCAAGTCTTTTTTCTCACTCTTGGCTGTCTGAATCTGATGCCAAATCATGCTAGTGTGCTCTAAACACCCTGCGAAACCTGGTATTCCTGCCTTCTGCACAGTAGTATCTATCAAGCTATTCTTTTCTAAATAACTAGCTAATCTCTGTGCAACTAAACTAAAGAAAATCTTCCCCTCTACATTTAGGAGAGAGATCATCCGGAACTGACTCAGGTCTGAGGACTCTTTCTCCTTTGGAATAAGAACGCCTCCTGCCCTACGCCATGCTCTAGGAATAACCTGTTTCTCCCAAACTATTCTTAATTGCCTCAACAAAAACTTTAGGACATCAGGTGCACTTTTATAAACCCGGTAGGGGACTCCATTTGGCCCTGGGGCCGACGAAGCCTTTGCACGCCTGACTACCTCCTCAACCTCCTTCCACCTAGGTGGTCTAACATCCATCTTATGAGCGATCTCTCCTAACGGTGGCATGTCAGGTGGAAGGCCTACTACTCTACGCTGCTCAAGATCTGAATATGTATTTCTTAGATATTCTTCCACCTCTAACTTTGTTGCCTTAAGCTGCCCTCCCTTTTCCTGGTTAAACAACCCTTTAACAAACTTGAACGGGTCCCTGTAAAATGCCGTCCTTACATATTCTTTCTTCTTTCTCTTTTTCCTTAGACATTCAGCCCTTCTGAGTATTGCTAGCCTGCCTCTCAATTCTCCCTGCAAAACATTAATTCCCTCTCTCTCTTCTTCTGTAGCTCTTTTCCCCTGCTTTCTTAAATTTCTTCTCTCCTTAACCAATTTCTCCATCTCTTTTTGCCGTCTAGACTTACCTAAATGTACTCTTTCAACCCTCTTTCTATCTTGCACCCCAAATCTTTCTACACCATAGGAGTAAATTATATCTCCCATCTTCTCTAGCCTATCTCTTGCATTTCCTCCTAACCTACCCAATATTATCGACAAATCTTTATTGACTGCCTCCCATTCTTTGTTACTATTTGCCCTAGGCCACTTAACTCTAGCTTTCTGCTCCATATTTCTCTCTAACTGGCCTATTCACCTCAGTATCAGCTGCATCCCTTCTTAGAACCTCGTCCTTCCCCACTGTAGCTGTGTTATTGATATCTTTCGGCCACGCTGCCCTTTACCACACATCTCCTTCTTTCCTGATGCATTTTAAGCCTTCTAACTGATGTTACTTTTTGCCAGCCACAAGGACAAACCTGGAGCTTACTTCCCTCTAGCCCTAGAGAATAGGCCCGTGCTCCTATCCTTCACTGAGTCGCGTATCCACCTCGTAGTCATGTTCGTTCCAATGTCAGTTGCCATGTAGTCTGCCTGTGAGTCATCTTCCGCCCCTGCTCTCGCTGACCCTAGGGGTATTCTCCTTAATTTGCTTGTAGCTTATGCTGGTTGTAACAAAGCTGCTAGGCCTCGCTACCGCTACCATGGATTGCTAGCCCATGGCAGCACCTTTTGGTTCTTTCCGGTCTGTCACATGGTCTTTCCCTTGTTGTCAGTTGTCAATGTTGTCTACATCCTACTTCCACTGGACAGATTCTAACTTTCCATCCTCGCTGCTCTGCTTCTGCCCCCAACTCCACATATCTAAGCTTTTTCCTTTCATATGCTTCTGCTACTAATTCCTTCCAAGGAAGGGTCAGCTCTATGAAATAAACTCTCATTCTACTCCTAGACCACAAGACTATGTCAGGCCTATTTTCTGGAACAACATGCTTATTTCCTAAATCAAGCATCCTCCAAGCTGCCGTGCCTCCTTATCGTCTTCTTAACTTTCTCCCCCTCTTGAACAAATTGAATTGCCACTCTCTTCACCTTAGACCCTCCTAAGTTTACCTGCCTTTGTTTATCTTCAATACCTGCAGCTAAACTTCTTAATACTTGGTCATGTCGCCAGGTATACCGGCCTTGTGACAGACTAACCTTACAACCTGAAAGAATATGCCTTAGAGTTGCAGTACCTGAACATAAGGGGGCCAAATTTACAATTTATTAAAATA
Organism: Odontesthes bonariensis; assembly: GCF_027942865.1. Taxonomy (NCBI): domain Eukaryota; kingdom Metazoa; phylum Chordata; class Actinopteri; order Atheriniformes; family Atherinopsidae; genus Odontesthes; species Odontesthes bonariensis. Next base: position 3,030,795 of record NC_134514.1, read on the forward strand.
TAGAGTTAAACTAGTTTAATATAAAAGGGGTTATGGAACATGGCAGTTTAACCACAACGCTGTCATCATTAAGCTGATTCTGTCTGGGGCTGAGCTGCTTCTGTCAGAAGGGGAACAGCAGCAGGTAAACAAGGCTAAATGATAAGCTGGAACCAGGATGTGAACAGATAGACACGACCTAGCTAAATAATATTCAGTTTGACCACCATTAGCTCTGACTGGTGGTCACGATGGTATTCTTTTATGTGTTTTTAATGCTTCTTACACTCCCTGCTAGAATACTTTTATTTTATGTGAAGCACTTTGAATTGTTTTGTACATGAAATGTGCTATACAAATAAATTTGATTTGATTTTGATTTGATTTATTGTTTTGACTGGCTAAAAACATCAAATTTCTTATTTATTTAGATGTTGTGTTGATGGTGGAGAGTCAGACCGCTGGTAAAGTCTTCTCCAGCACACTCTGGAATCTGTGGTGGACAATCCAAGTGTGGAAATGATGCCTCGTGCTCCCTGAACTACTCTTTGACAAAAATAATCTATTGATGGAAAAACCTGGTCATTCAATTTTCAATTCAGTTCATTATGTGGTCACATTAGGTTGCTGAACCCGGACCCGAGGCTGGTTCCTGAGGCTGCACATCTTTGTAATCCCATTACTTTGAGTTCTTTTCCCAGTTCTACAGCTGATCTGGTTTCTGATCACAACGAGTCTTCCTGGAAGACGATGATAGGTTATTCTAAGGACACTTCCTACCCTAAACTGGACCCTTCATAAACAATGTAACGTCTTATCCATTACCAGCAGGATGCGTCTTCAGTGGTTGTTCAAGAAAAGCTGCTCATCAAATCAGTTAAAGTTTGAAATATATCGGCTAAGAAACTGGACCAAACTTATTGTGAGAGCCTCACCTCCGTGGCGAACACACACTGCTCCATCTGCTCTGGGATAATGAACACCGGATGATACAGAGGAGGGACGACGATGGACGAGTCACATTTCTTACTGTGTGAGCAAAAGAGAAAAGAAGGTTGATTCGACAGCACTGACAAAGAATTTGACAGAAATACTTTGCGAGGGAGTGTGAGACGCTGAGCAAACGAGATAAAAGCAGAAAAAACATGCCGACACTTGCCTTCACAGAACACGGACAGTGTGCAGAAAGGCAGAAAAGAAAGGAAAGCACAAACAAACACACACAGAGCCATCAAACCATCAAATCAGCATGGCCTTACAGGTCAAACTTGTTCTTTTCCAGGCGCTGCTCCTCTTTTGCCAGGTTACAGTCGGCCATTTTGTTTTTGAACATGGACATGTCGCCGCCTTTCTCCACCAGCGCCGCATCCTTGTTGGACACTTTGAGTTGCCCCCCGGGGATGAGGAAGGCCTCCTTCTCCCTCAGGCCCCCCAGCGACGCTCCCGGTAGGCTCCCGTTGTTGGGTCCTCCCCCGCCGCCGATGACGGCGTTGCGGTTGTTCACCGTCTCCAGGTCGTTCTTCACCAACGTGGAGATGGCCGCCAGCTGCCGGCCCCGGCGGAGCTGCCGCAGGACGTGGACGGCGGCGCACACCAGCAGAGCCAGGGTCACCAAACCGAGGGCGACGGCGGCGATCAGCGCCGGGGAAACGTCTTCGTTTCCGGGGGGCTTCGGGGACTTCGAAGGCCTGTTGACGGGGTACTCGCAGCGCGCCCCCATGAAGTCCGGCGGGCACTGGCACACCGGGCCGGTGAAGTGGGTGTAGCACGTTCCGCCGTTGTTGCAGGGAAACTGGTCGCAGGGGCTGGTGCGCACGGAGCAGTCCTTGCCGGTGAAGCCCAGCGTGCACGTGCAGGTGAAGTCGTTGACGCCGTCCACGCAGGTGCCGGCGTTGCAGCAGGGGCCGCCGGCGCAGTCGTCGATGTTGGTCTCACAGCGGGGGCCGGAGAAGCCCGGCCGGCAGCGGCACATGACGCGGTTCCCGAGGTCCAAACACTGAGCGCCTGAACGGGGGGAGGAGACCGGAGTTAGTTTGAGCAGCAGATGGACAAAGGAGGGGTCTAAGCAAAGCATCCATTCATCGGGTGGAGACACGTTTCAGCGTTTTAACCTTTAAGACTCGTTTAAAGCTGCATTCTGAAAGGGCTTTGCCTCAATCGGCTTCTTGTGATTTTATGCAGCTGTAAAGCACTTTGAATTACCTTGTGTACGAATTGTGCTCCATAAATAAAATTGCCTTGCCTTGCCTAGATAGCATAGGCTATTATGTGTATTATATGTTCAGTACAGCTCTAGTAATTAGCGTAAAATGTATATTGTGGTATCCACATTGCCTATTTATTGTTAGAGTACTTATGCCATGACATGTTACGGCATGTTATGTCTTGTTATGGTAGCTGCTGTACGGTGTTGTTCTGAGTATCTGACAATAAAAGACTTGACTTGACTCTCAGCCTCTAAGGAAACGAGACTTAGCATGAAACAAGAATCATTTGGGAGATTCAATTTTGGCTTTTATTGTTATTTACTGACCGTTAAAGAAAATAAAGAATCATTATTTGTGTGTCTCAGAAATCCTGCATTCGAAAAAAAGTCATTTTTTAAACACTCGTGTAATTAGAAACCAGAGATGGGACCAAGTCACACACGTGCAAGTCTTAGCTTTCAAGTCTCAAGTAAGTGTAAGTAAGTGTTTAATGACATATGTCTGAATACAGACGGTGGTCTTAGTTTTACTAGATCTCAGAGCTGCATTTGATACATTCGACCACAATATATTACTGAAACGACTGGAAAACTGGGCGGGTCTTTCCGGAACTGTACTAAACTGGTTCAAAACATACTTCGAGAACAGGAAGTACTTTGTGTCAATAGGTAACTTTACATCTGAACACACAAGAGTCACATGTGGAGTTCCCCAAGGTTCCATCCTGGGACCTCTTCTGTTTAACATCTACATGCTCCCACTGGCACAGATTATAAAACACAACAGAATAAACTACCATAGCTATGCAGATGACACACAGATATATATTACAATGTCACCAGGAGACCGAGGCCCTGTACAGGCTCTTGGTAAATGCATTTAGGAGATTAATGACTAGATGTGCCACAACTTTCTCCAGCTAAACAAAAACAAAACTGAGGTAATTGTCTTTGGAGCCAAAGAGAAACGATTACAGGTCACCACAGAACTTCAATCTATACACCTAGAAACCACCAACCAGGCCAGAAATCTGGGTGTAGTGATGGACTCAGACTTGAAAAAACACATTAAGGCAGTAACAAAGTCAGCCTACTGTCACCTTAAGAAGATATCAAGGTTAAAGGATCTGATGTGTCAGCAGGACCTGGAAAAACTAGTCCCTGCATTCATCTTTAGCAGGCTTGATTACTGTAACAGCATCTTTACAGGTCTACCTAAAAACTGAAGCTCATTCAGAACTCTGCTGCTCGAGTCCTCACTGAGACCAAAGAAGTGGAGCACATCTGTCCAGCTCTGAGGTCTTTACACCGGCTGCCTCCAGCGCGTGGTGAAAACATCGGGGAAAATCACTGGAACGCCTCTCCCAGAGCTCAGTACCATCTACACCACGCGCTGTCTACGGAGAGTGCAGAACATCCTGCGTGACTGCCACCATCCTGCTCATCACCTTTTCCAACTGCTGCCCTCAGGTAGAAGGTACAGGTCCCTACAGACCCGGACTAAAAGACTGGCCAACAGCCTATACCCTCAGGCCATAAGACTTTGGAACCAATCACTACTGCCTAAACGTTAACGTTTAATTCTTTATTTATACTGGGGCTGGAAGGTTGTTGTTTATTTATTTAGATGTATGGGTGTGTGTGTGTGAGGGGGGCGGGTAGCAAGCACCTAAAACTCTGTTCCACTTTGTTGTAAGCGGGATGGGGGAAGGAGGGAATCAAGCACTGGTGTCACTTTTGTCTTTGATGCACTTTGTCACTTTGGATCTACTACTACTGTGTTTGTACTCCAAACTAAATTTTGTTGGCTTTTTTTGACAATGACAATAAACTCTTGAATCTTGAATCTTGCCTGTCCATCAGAGGATAGACTTTAAAGTTCTGATGCTGGTCTATAAAGCTCTGAATGGTCCAGGACCAGAATGCATCAGGGACCTCCTGACCCAGTATGAACCTTCCAGACCCCTCAGGTCATCTGGATCCGGTCTTCTATCAGTTCCCAGAGTCAGAACCAGACATGGAGAAGCTGCATTCAGCTTCTATGCTCCACATGTCTGGAACAAACTCCCAGAAAGCCTCAGATCAGCTGAAACACTCAGTGTGTTTAAGTCCAGGCTGAAGACACACCTATTTTCAGCTGCATTTGAATAAAGGTCGAAACTTAATCACATTTTAACTACTGATTTTATATTGTTCTTATTTCTTTCTTTTTGTTTAAAATTTAAATCATGCTTTTTATTTCTACTGTTTTAATGTCTCTGTAAAACACTTTGAATCGCCCTGTAGTTGAATTGTGCTATACAAATAAACTTGCCTTGCCTTGCCTAAGTCCCAAGTCTTAGCTTTCAAGTCTCAAGTAAGTCTCAAGTCTTAGCTTTCAAGTCTCAAGTTAGTCCCAAGTCTTAGCTTTCAAGTCTCAAGTAAGTCCCAAGTCTTAGCTTTCAAGTCTCAAGTAATTTTTTCTTGGGCAAGTCAAGTCAAGTCAAGTCAAGTCACCTTATTATTGCAATTTTACCTGCAGAATCTGATCTTAAAGGTAAAAGGTAAGGTAAAGTCATTTTATTTGGTCATTATAATACATAACAAAATATAAACATCAATCGATTTCTTTGATTATGTAATGACCAAAAGGGTCTAGGCTGAAGTAAAAAGAAACTTATTGTGCCTAGCCCTATTACACACGTTATATATAATTCCAAGAAAACAAGACTAGCAAACACAACTGCAGCCGATTAATAAAGTGAAAAGACAAGATATAAGTAACTGTCAGTAAACATCATTGGCCAATGTGTCCAACCTGTCCACCCCGTATCATATCAAGCTAACGTTAGCTAACTACCGACTAGGCTAACAGGATAATATTAGCTAATTATTAATTTCATATTCAAACTGAAAACATGAACTGAATAACACTCGAGTCATTCAAGTCATCGTGTCTCAAGTCGAGTCAAGTGCCGAGTCTTTAACTTCCAAGTCCGAGTCGAGTCTCGAGTCTTTTCTTTTTTGTCAAGTCAAGTCACAAGTCATCAAAACAGCAACTCGAGTCCCCGTCTCTGTTAGAAACACCCTGAGCATTTGTTTTCCATCAGTGGGAGGTCACTATAAAGCACGGACAGACTTACTGACTCAAAAGGAAGTGTTTGGTTTGAATGTTTTCGTCACTTGATTAATCTGCAACTTAACGTCCACAGAGCAACACAGAGTGTGGAAAGCAAAGCAAAGGAGAGGCTGAACCCTGTGAACAGCTCCATATTTGGATGTGCGCAGCTGCTGTGTTGCAACACGACAAACAACCATCAGGCAGAAGCCTGAGAGTCTGTTTTTCTCTCCGTCAGGCTCACTGAGAGGCTGGAATGACGGCAGATTGAAGATAAGCAGGAAATAACTCCTAATGAGGTCCTGAGGGTGAAGCGAGGACTCGGCTGGAGGATCGCAGACTCCACATGTATGTTGGGATGGCTTTTCTTCTGGTGTGAGGTGTTTGTGCTGCTGTGCATTCTGAGCAAACATCTCCACTTTGCTCTGGTCTGTCCAAAGGACATTGTTCCAGAAGTCTTGTGCTTTGTTCAGATGCAGCTTTGCAAACCTGAGCTGTGCTGCCATGTTCTTTTTAGAGAGAAGAGGCTTTCTCCTGCAGCCCTTCCAAACAAGCCATACCTGTTCAGCCTGTTTCTAACTGTGCTGTCATGACCTTTAACCTTTAACATGCTAACTGAGGCCTGCAGAGTCTGAGATGTAGCTCTTGGTTTTTTGACCTTGGGGTGACCTTTAACCTTTAACATGCTAACTGAGGCCTGCAGAGTCTGAGATGTAGCTCTTGGGTTTCTGACCTTGGGGTGACCTTGCTGGGACGTCCACTCCTGGGAAGATGGACAGCTGTCCTGAATGTTTTCCACTGATATATTATATATATTAATGTCAAATTGTTTCCTCTCTCCAGGTACCATCACTAATCTATGTGAAAATCAACTTTTTGAGACCTAAAACTTGTTAAAACTCATTCAGCGTTCTTTGTAGTTGACAGCAGGACTTGTTTGGTTGTTTTTCTTTTGACAATCCTGAACATGAACAAGGTTCCCCGTTGGTTTTTTAATCCCACGCCCATCGAACTGCTTTCTGTAGAGGACAGTTCGCCCTTCCAGTCCCGAACAGCACAGGGTTTCTTTGGAATTTCTAAAGGATTTACGTCATTTGTACATCCTTGTAATCTTTGAATCATGCATCACACACATGTGGGCAACAGTTCATTTCCTCCAGGCAAGCATCCATCTTTTTTTCCAGGTAAAAAGTCTGCAGGAAAGTCACAAATTCTGGGATGCTGACAGAAAAAGAACTTAACCTGCAGACTTCATATGCTAAAATCTGAATCATGTGGACTCATGTCCATGATTATAGACACATGGAAAGAATTAAACAGCCTTCAGATCTGAGGCTGCTTGTGCCGAGTGGAAACATGATCGTAACATCGTTTGCAGTAATTGAGCTAAACGTAAGAAAACAAAATGTTTCTCTTGCGACACACTGCCGTATTTACATAAAGCAAACCGGTTTTCAGAGTTATCTGGTGAAGCCTGGCTGCATCTGCAGAGAGAAGTGAGCCGTGCATCGGGCCGAGAGGCGCTGCCAGAGCCGGATTCCTGCCGCAGATGGCGGCTCAAATCATGTTTGTAACCACGGCAGAAAGCGTTGTTTGTGTTGGCAGACGGGAGGCGATGAGACATGTTGAGAAGCTCATCCCACACAAACATCCCTGCGTTCTGCCGTCTTTGTGGAGACGCTCAAACGGCCCACACTGGAAAAAAATGCCCTTCCAAAAATAAGTAAAAAAACAGCAAATAAAAGACGTTTTTGCTTGAAATAAGCAAAAAAAATCTGCCAGTGGAACTAGTGAAAATCAGCTTGTCCAGATTTCTTGAAATAAAATGTGATATTTAGGACTTTTGAGATAAAAGTGATCTTGATATTAGCTTAAAAACCTCTTCAAATGTAAAAAAAAAAACCTGGTTTCATATGATATGTGACTCAAAACAATTTGTTTTCAAGACTTTTTCATTTAACAAGATATTCCAGATGTATTGTCTTCAAACAAGTCCCTATATCTGGCTGAAATGGTGCTTGTTAGGCAGTTGTGTCTGATATTAAGTGTAATGAGATATTTTAACTAGAAATGAGACAAATATACTCGGTAAGACTTTGATTTTTTCCAGTGCAAACAGCTCTGCTTCTAAGAGACTCATATTTGGCGGAACATTCCTTTAACACACTCCCTTCATGATTCCTCAGCTGAAACATAAACTGTTTTAAGCTCTTCTGACCAGCTCTCTGACCAGAGTTTTTAATCATTTCTACGTTTTTTTCATTCAAAGTTTCTCAATTAACCCAAAATAAATCTGATTTCTGACTCTCTGCTGACACAAAGATGGAACAGACTTCTCTAACATGCACCCACTCCCTTATTCTCTCTTTTACCCGTTACATTCATCTAAAGATGCATCATTAATCACAGCGTTTGACCCGTTTTTACAGCTAATTACATGTTGGGCTGGTTGAACGCTGCTGCCGAGCGACATCGGAACAATTCAGACGTTCTTTTTAGACTCTGATAACGTGATATAATATAATATAAACAGGGTTTCAGATGTGTTCTCCCTTTAAAAACAGAGATTTAACCCTTAAACTGAGGAATCTGTGTGCACGTGGCGGCACGTGAGGGAGTCAGGATGGGATTTAAAAGGAAACTCAATGGGAAACATGACTCTAAAACAACTTTTACTGAGTTGTTGTTGCTGCATCAGATTCCACATTTGGTTCCACCTTGTAAACACAACGAAGCTTTAAAGTGAAGAGACTTTTCTCCTGAGAAACACAGCTGTAACATCTGTCTTTAACCCCCAGAAACAACAAATCTCTGTGAGTTCAGGTGAAACCGCAGCAATAAGGCATGAAGTGAAGCTTTTAGACACTGATAATGTGCAGCATTGTAGTCGTTACACTAGTTTAACCTTGATAATCAGATAAATGATTAACTGGCAAACAGTTCAGCCTTCAGGGCGAACAGGAACTCAACGACAGAGCCGCATAAAAAGCAGCATAAAGCAGCTGCCGTCACGCTGAGCTGAGATAGATGCCAAAGCTGCAGGAAAGCATGCAGAAACACAGGCTGGTGGAGCTGAGCTGCACACCTGCTGCAGGAACATCCTGTTTGGGAGAGTTTGGACCTGCTGTCAGGTTAGAAAAGGTCACATGAAAGCAGCAGTTTCAAGCTAGCTACAACGAGGGTAGGTTCACTTCCTGTTTTCAAAACAAAAGCACCAATTGTATGGTAATGGCTTTCCCTATGATAAAAGGCAACGGGTATTTTATTTTTGTGAAAATAACTGGAAGTGCGTTGCTCACTGCGGCTAGCTTTAGTAGCGCCGAATTCGTGGGAACAAAATTGTAAACAGCCGGTATTTTGTCAGGTTTTCAACACGTTGGGGATCTAAACGACTACTTTCTCGCCTGAAAATGTTTCAAATGTTGCTAAAGTTTACAGAGTTTAGAGCTTAAGGGAAATCAGCTTCAGGCCGGCTGATTTCGGCTCGGGCAGGAGCGAAATGCATTGTGGGTAAACGCTCTGCATACTGTCTGATCGATCAGTATGTAGTATGTAGTATGTAGTATGCAGTATGCAGTATGTAGTATACAGTATGTAGTATGTAGTATGCAGTATGTAGTATGTAGTATGTAGTATGTAGTATACAGTATGTAGTATGTAGTATGCAGTATGTAGTATGTAGTATGTAGTATGCAGTATGTAGTATGTAGTATGTAGTATACAGTATGTAGTATGTAGTATGCAGTATGTAGTATGTAGTATGTAGTATGCAGTATGTAGTATACAGTATGTAGTATGTAGTATGCAGTATGTAGTATGCAGTATGCAGTATGTAGTATACAGTATGTAGTATGTAGTATGCAGTATGTAGTATGTAGTATGTAGTATGCAGTATGTAGTATGTAGTATGCAGTATGCAGTATGTAGTATACAGTATGTAGTATGTAGTATGCAGTATGTAGTATGTAGTATGTAGTATACAGTATGTAGTATGTAGTATGCAGTATGTAGTATACAGTATGTAGTATGTAGTATGTAGTATGTAGTATGCAGTATGTAGTATGTAGTATGCAGTATGCAGTATGTAGTATGTAGTATGTAGTATGCAGTATGTAAGTATGTAGAATGTAGTATGTAGTATGGAAGTATGTAGTATGTACATTACATTACATTACATTACGGTCATTTTGCAGACGCTTTTAACCAAAGCGACTTACAATAAGTGCGTTCAACATCGGTAGGCAAAAGAACTTCAGGTCACAAGAAATCATAAGTGCATTTCCTTCCAAAACCAAACAGCTAAGAGCAAAACTAGTGCTAGAGTAAGGGCGATAAGTCAGGTACCTCAGCCTCTCACCAACTGCACACCAGTCACAGCGGAGTGGGGATGCAAACCCTGGTTCAGGTAGGGGGTAATGAAAATATAGAGGGTGCCAGAGGTGGAGGAAACAATAAGTGCGTAAGGAACTAGGACGGAGCAGGGTAGTGTTTCCTGAAGAGATGGGTTTTCAGCCTGCAGCGAAAGATGGGCAGCGACTCAGCTGTCCTGATATCAGTCGGGAGTCGGGAGTCGTTCCACCTTCGGGGTGCCAGAACAGAGAAAAGCCGTGACCGTGTCGATCGTGCGCAGGGACCCCTGAGTGACGTAGTATGTAGTATGGAAGTATGTAGTATGTAGTATGTAGTATGTAGTATGGAAGTATGTAGTATGTAGTATGTAGTATGCTGTATGCAGTATGTAGTATGTAGTATGCAGTATGTAGTATGTAGGCAGTTTCGAACACAGCCCGTGTTTTTGTTTATCTGGCGTTACATCCACCTCATCTCATCTCATTTTCCTGTTGGACGAGTCGACTCTCAGACCAACTTGTTTCTGAGTCTGTTTTCTCCTGGCTTTAGATTTACCGTCACCTGGTTTGACCCAAGCTGAGCCCACCTCTGCCTGCCTGCCTCCAGCTTTCTGTGGACCTCCTAAACCACTTCCTCTCCATCCATACTGAACGATCAGCAAAGAACTTTACAGAAATACTCTTCAAACTTCTACTGAGTCAGTGTGCTTCCTTTGGCTCCGACTATTATTCGACTTGATGCAAAAATTTGATGAATTTCACTCAACTTACGTCTTGTTCTGGGTTCATTTATCCTCTTCTTTCCAAACATATTCCAAAATATATTAAATTAATATATAAATATTTATATATATATATATATAGATGTTATCAGGTGACCAGTCAAAGTCACACCGCTAACGAAACAAAATAAATTAAGATGTCATTTTCTACATTTCTTGCAGGCTGAAGATGCAACGCTGTTTTAAATGCTCTTTACACCAAATAAAGAACAAACATAACAGCCGTTCAGACCACTTATTGGGCTTATTATCTCAATGTTTCCCTAAAACAGGCTGTAAAATATGGAATAAAAAAGGTTTTAGCTGCAGTTATCTTAAATAGTTTTAGTTTTTGAGCTTAAAGTTACTTCGCTAAGACCATTTTACCAGCAGAACAGGCCACTGATGTAGGTCCGAAACACACACATACAGTTTATGTTCGTCCTGTTCTACCGTTTCATAGATAAGGACTAGCCTGGGAATTCCCATGCTGCTTTGTGCGCGATTTCATTCTCACTGCAAAGTCAGCCTGGAAACCACCGCCCTTATTTTTGCCTGAGTTAGGGAACCAATCACAGAACGGGGGGGGGGGGGGGGGGGGCAAGACGATGACGACGTCTATGCGCTATACCAAGGCTTGTAGAGTGTTAATCCAACATGGCAGCGGACACAACGTTACCATTCGATGCAGCCTTAGAAAGTGTTTCGGAGTAGCTTAGAGCGCAAGTTTACTTTTATTTTACTTTTTTTTCTTCTTCTTCCTAGTCGAATTTCTGTCGTCATCTGGTATAAGTGATACAATTGGCTATGAATCGTGCGTAAAGCAGCATGGGAAGAACCAGACGCCATTTGATAGACATTCGTAGCCCCCAATAAACAGCTCTAGGCATTCGTAAACCACGCCTCAAATACGAGAAAAGACACACCTAGTTCCCAGACCACCATCTCATCGAGATGTGGACGCGTCAGCCAGGCTAGATCAGGACAGGATTAAAAATACATCATTTAGACCTTTTCAATTCTTTTTTGGTCAGTTTTCAGCATTCAGGTGTGTGTTAACACGATGCCAAGGAGGAAAGACATCAGCAGCTGTTGCTGCCCATCAACCTGGGAAGGGTTATAAGGTCGTTTCCAAACTATCTGGAGTCCATCGTTCTACAGAGAGAAAGATTATTCACAAGTGGAAAACATTCAGGACAGCTGTCAATCTGCCCAGGAGTGGACATCCCAGCAAGGTCACCCCAAGGTCAGAAACCTAAGAGCTACATCTCAGACTCTGCAGGCCTCAGTTAGCATGTTAAAGGTTAAAGGTCACCCCAAGGTCAGAAACCTAAGAGCTACATCTCAGACTCTGCAGGCCTCAGTCAGCATGTTAAAGGTTAAAGGTCACCCCAAGGTCAGAAACCCAAGAGCTACATCTCAGACTCTGCAGGCCTCAGTCAGCATGTTAAAGGTTAAAGGTCACCCCAAGGTCAGAAACCCAAGAGCTACATCTCAGACTCTGCAGGCCTCAGTCAGCATGTTAAAGGTTAAAGGTCACCCCAAGGTCAGAAACCCAAGAGCTACATCTCAGACTCTGCAGGCCTCAGTTAGCATGTTAAAGGTTAAAGGTCACCCCAAGGTCAGAAACCCAAAGAGCTAGATTCCTCCTCAACCATGAGAGAGACTGATAACGTCCCACAGGAAACCATTACTTCAACTTTCTGCTTTTAATTGAACTTTTAATGTCATGTGTTCATCTGAGGTGGGATTTACCTCATTAGAAGACATAATGAGGAACAGATTATTTATCATTTTATTATTATTTTTAGTGTGTTACTATTGGTCTGTGTTTACGATCAGTAGACATTCATTACCCCATAAGTCATGAACTGAGATGAAGCTGGTAAATCTTGTCAATGGGTTTTTATTACGTGCTGAATCCACCTCTAATGGAGGTCCGGCTGACTCTATGAATGAAATGGGTTTACAGGTGATCTGTACCGTTAGCGCAGGGGTTGCTGCTGCACCTGTCGATCCTCTTCTCGCAGTTGGAGCCCGTGAAGCCGGCCGGGCAGCGGCAGCTGTACCCGCCGGTGTCTTTTTCCACGCAAGTGCCCCAGTTGAAGCACGGCCCGTCGGCACACTTCATGGCGCTGATCTCGCAGTTCTTCCCGTAGAAGCCCTGAGGGCACGCGCACGAGTAATCATTCACCAGATCCTAGCAGGGAAGACGGGGGGAAAAGAGCGTGATGAGGAGAGGAAATGAAGCTCCCAGAACAGTTTGTGAGCCGCACCGACAGGTGAATAACACCCATCATCCTGGGACAATACAACGCTCTGTTGGGGAACCATGGCTCCTACCATTCCTGTGGAAGTTAGGCTGTGTTCGAAACCGCATACTATATACTACATACTGCATACTACATACTTCCATACTGCATACTACATACTGCATACCACATACTTCCATACTGCATACTCATCGATCAGACAGTATGCAGAGCGTTTACCCACAATACATTGCGCTCCTGCCCGAGCCGAAATCAGCCGGCCTGAAGCTGATTTCTCTTAAGCTCTAAACTCTGTAAACTTTAGCAACATTTGAAACATTTTCAGGTGAGAAAGTAGTCGTTTAGATCCCCAACGTGTTGAAAACCTGACAAAATACCGGCTATTTACAATTTTGTTCCCACGAATTTGGCGCTACTAAAGCTAGCCGCAGTGAGCAACGCACTTCCGGTTATTTTCACAAAATAAAATACCCGTTGCCTTTTATCATAGGGAAAGCCATTACCATACAATTGGTGCTTTTGTTTTGAAAACAGGAAGTGAACCTACCCTCGTTGTAGCTAGCTTGAAACTGCTGTTTTGACAGGAAATGACGATCGGCGACGTCACGTTACGTTGCATCTTGAGTAGTTTGAGTATGAGTAGTAACTTCATACTAACTCGCATACTAACTCAAAAAGTTAGTATGAGAAGTAGGAGAAGTAGTAGAAGTATGTGGTTTCGAACACAGCCATACTTTCACTCATACCACCAAACTAAACATGCATGCTCAACACTGCCGCCCCAGTAGGACGATGCTCCCCAACCTTTAGGGCACATGAGGCCCACCTACACGGTTTTAGGCAGGTGGTTCTGACTGTGTTTTCAGGAACTAAATCTCTGAACCTGAACATCTGGAGGCTGATGATCATCACAAGCAGAGTAAGAGACACCTAGTGGCGTACTTTGCAGCTGCCGCCGCTCTTGCAGGGGTTGCTGTCGCACTCGTTGGTCTCGATCTCGCAGTTCTTGCCGGAGAACCCGGGTCGGCAGGTGCAGGTGTAGCTGCCCTGGCCGGTGTTGGTGCACGAGGCTTCGTTCTGGCACGGCTTGTGGTTGGTGCAGTAGTTCAGGTCTGAAGCCATGAAAGAAACGAGAGAGAGAGAGACGTTGTTGAACAAACAGTCTGGAACCCGAACCCCTGTCCACCGGGACGTCTGCTGTGTCAGCCAATGAATTCATTCAAAAATAACCACAAAGCGGGCGTTTAACCCTCTAAAATCTGCTGAATCCCACCGCTGACTGATGTCATTACTGTGTAATAACTGTGTATAAACTGTGTAATAACTGTGTTCCAGTGTCCTGAAACCAGTGAAGCTCAAGAAACCGACAATGAAACGAGGATGTTTGGTCTGTAAAACGTGAATTCAACCAATAATCCAGGCTTCGTGTTTTCTGTTGCTCCTTCACCTTCAAGCCTAAAGCTCTGGATCACTTTTTAAAACTATAAAAACACCATTCGTAAAGCAGCTTTAAAAACATGTGTCTAAGGTGCAAAAAACAAACCAACATGAAGAGGTTATTGATTGGTGATCAGACAGTTGAGCACAGGTTAGAGACAGATGTTTCATACAAATACATCAAGGTTTCATAGTGAGCAGCAGCTGCTTGGATGATAAAATGTTTAGAGATTTAAGCTAACTTATACATATTTGTTCCTAAATTACATATATAATGTTGTCATCAGTGTGGCACAGATCCTGATCCAGAAACCTGATCCAGAGTCCTGATCCAGAATCCTGATACATTTTCAGAGGAATGTGTTTTCTCTTTGTTAAGATTTCCTTTTATGTAGCTTATTGTTATTGTTAGCTTTGATGTTAGCTTTGACGTTAGCTTTAATCTTAGCTTTGATGTTAGCTTTGATGTTAGCTTTGACGTTAGCTTTGATGTTACCTTTGACGTTAGCTTTGATTTTAGCTTTTATGTTAGCTATGATGTTAGCTTTGATGTTAGCTTTGACGTTAGTTTTGATTTTAACTCCTATGTTAGTTTTGATGTTAGCTTAGACGTTAGCTGTAATGTTATATTTTTTCATTTGTAAGTCGCTCTGGATGAAAGCGCCTCATCTGAACTCAGCCTTCCTGTACTTGTTCGACTCCGGCTCTGTCCTTTGATCACATCTGTCCACATCCGTCTCCTGCTGAACATGTTGGAGCATCATGAAGAGGAGAACCAGACAACAACAACCTGCGACTGCTGAGCAGCTGGAATCTGGGATTCAGCAGGAATGGACCCAGATTCCTCTGAAAAACTGCAACAATCAGCGTCCTCAGTTCCCAAAACGTTAAGAAGGGTCGTTAAAGGAAGCTGATGGAGCAGGATGGGAACTCTGGAACAGCTTTCACTGAGTGTTGATGCTTCAGATTCTGCGTTTGGTTCTAAATATACTCAGTGGGGTCACATGGCTCTGAAAGGATCGGATTATTGGCTAAATTACAATCAGATTGAGTTATTAAAGGGTAATTCTCCTTGGATATATGGCGGTGAATGAATGGGATCAGAGGCATAAAGCGTGTCATACCCCGGTATGATAGGTGGCGCTGTACCCATTCCAACTGTTGCTAATAGAGCCACTTCCTGTTGACCTCTTCACCACCAACAACAGCAACAAACTCAGGCATTGGAGAAAGATGGAGAACGCAGAGCCAGATGAAGCTACGTCCCTCTACATTTGGTCTGTGATGAGCTGCTTGTTGCACAAACTCGATGCCCAACGGAGCATTCTCCATCGCGTTGTTTGTTTCTTTCTGACGGCGACAACAACAGGAATATCGTCTCCTTTGACTTCCGGGTCACGACCCTGGGAAAACATCTGGAGCATGCGCAGAACGCAAAGTCTGATTCACCACGTGCTTCAGCGTCTACAAGCAGGTTTAGAGTGACTTTCAACCCAGTTATCTCGGGGTCTGAATCCGATCCGATCCAGTTCTTAGTCAGATTAAGGTGTCTACATGCACTTAATAACTCAGTCTGATTGTAATTTAGCCAATAATCCGATCCTTTCAGTGCCATGTGACCCCACTGAGTGAAGCTGGTCAGAGGAGACTGAGAATCATTTCTCTGGACTTATTTCTGTTGAATAAAAGGTTCAAACTAAACAGAAATTACAGATTTAAGTTTTTGTTGCATTTTAGATCACTTCCCAACTTTTCTGTGAATGAGGTTTACATGTAAATTAAGCTTATCATCAAACATGTTGATGTTCTATCATCACGGCTTTAGAACCGTGTGAAGTTAGAGAACATTTCCGCTTCGTAGAGCCTCTGTTGTGTGAGCGGTTAAAAGACAAATAAAAGCTGTTTGCCATCTGGCTTCTGCAGATTGTGTAGCAGAAGTAACACATCTGAGGCAAAAAGGAAGGGGCCGAGGATGGACCCCTGAGGCACTCCACAAACCAGAGGCAACCATTAGTGACATTAAAACTATAATAAAGGTTCAAACTAGCTTGAGTTTTTATTAATAATTTACTTTTTAGATGATGGATGACTGTTATGTTGGAGTAGCTTTTTGTTGGGCAATTGTCCGCTGTGAAGACGGGAGGTTTGGGTAAAAAAAGATTTTTTTGACCACTTTTTGAGCGTGTAAAATCAGATTAAGTTAACTTTCGTTTTTCATCTGAGTTGTAAGAGATTTTTAGTTATTGTTTTGTTCATATTTTTTTTTTTTTTAAATAAACTACATATAATTTTTTAACAATCAAGTCTGAAGTGCGTTTTTTTTTTACCACTTTTTGAGCTTGTAAAATCAGATTGAGTTAACTTTTCGTTTTTCATCTAAATTGTAGGAGATTTTTTGTTATTGTTTTGTTCAAATTTTTTTGTTGGAAATAAACTACATAGATTTTTTTAAACAATCAAGTCTGAAGTGCAAGAATCAAACCACCTATTACCACCCACGGCCTTTCTTAGAAAATGTAGTTTGGAAACTTAAAAGGCCGCTACATCGTGTATTCAGAAGCGTCTAAAACAGGAAGCCTGATTTTTTAATTGGCTCTATATGAATGAATTGGATTATTTTATAAATAATTACAATGAATTGAATTCCAATTGGCTTGAATTGGACTTTATTATCTAAGTGCCTTGAGATGACATTTGTTGTATTTGGCGCTATATAAATAAAACTGAATTGAATGGATCCTGGCGGGTCTCTGAAGTGTGACCCACCTTGGTCGCAGTACAGGCCTCCCCAGCCCTCCTTGCAGTTGCACTGCCAGGGCTGCTGGCAGGTCCCGTGGAGGCATCCGGGGTGCCGGTTGCACTCGTCGCAGCGCTCGCCCTGCCAGCCCTGCCGGCACACGCACTCCCCGGGCGCCTCGCAGAAGCCGTGCTGCTCGCTGCACCCCGTCGCACAGATGGCTGATGGCGAGGAGAGAGGGAGAAAGGAGGAGAAAGGGGGGAGGAAGGAGTGGAGAATGTTACTACGAGTGCAGAAAGTGTGGGTCTCATGTTCTTCACTGGATTCACAAAACAGCAAAACCCCTTTCAGGGCCTCTCACACACACACACACACACACACACACACACACACACACACACACACACACACACACACACACACACACACACACAAGTGCTTGTTAACCTCCCACTGCAGGACCAAAGTAGTTTGGTGAGTTGTGGGGTCCACCTTAAAAAAAAAAATCCCCCAAAAAATCTTGATATTAAAAAATCCCTTTCAATAAACATAATTTGTAACTTTATTTTACATGTTAGTTTTTCGCTACCAAATGGGCCAAGTTAAAAAAAAAAATGCATGAGGCATGTTGGGGAGAGCATCCCAAGCTGCTTTAAAGTGGTTTCCAATGTGGGGTCCGGATTTTGGGCCCCACGAAGACACAGGACCCCACTTTGTTGGTGGGCTCCCTGTCACAGGACCCTCCACGGTACGATAAACAAGTGCACACAAACACACACACACACACACACACACACACACACAAACACACTCTCGCACTAATTGCTGAGTAAAACCACTCACAAAAAATGTCCTCACTATGTAAAGATGTCCTCACTCTGTTGGTTAAAAACTTGGCTTGGTCGTCACTCAACACTAAGTGCAAGAACACACACACTCACACTTATTGCTGAATGAGGACCGAGTAAAACCACTCACATAGTGAGGACCAGTGTTTCTCGTTCACTTAGAAACAAACAAAGTGTCATTCCAGACACTCGGTGGCGTAGTGATCCAATACACCGCTTCAGATTTTGAGAAGCACAAAAGATTCAGAAAAAGATTTTTAATCTGTGTTAAACTTTAGGGGAGAAAAATTGACACTTAGGACAATCTGAGGTTCCTTCTGAGAAAATTAGAGGATCTATATGACCTAAGGAGGTCATCTAGAGCAGGCGTTCCCAACGACCGGGCCCCGGACCGGTACCGGGCCGTGAGTCGTTAAGAACCGGGCCGTGAAAACCCATTCAGAAAAAAGAGGGTGTATTTGCCATAAATGTACTGCATTGCATTTTGATAATTAGCCTATTACATTTTAATTCAAACCTCTTCATCACGTATCACCAGGCAGATTACTTTATTTTTAATTGTATCGTTATAGCCAATATGTTACGTGTCAATGTAAACATTCTAATTGGCGGAGATGAGGGTCACATCTGCACGAGGAACGGCGGGAACGCAGAAGGAAACCATGGAAACCATGAAGAAACAAACGACAATGGCAAGTTTTTTCACCAGAGCTGCTGAAAAAAGGCCCACAGACAGCGAAAATAATGAAGAAACGAAAAGAAAGAAATCCAAATTCAACCGAAAATATGTCGACAGTTACATGAAATTCGGTTTCATCACATCTGGGGACGCAGCTGCTCCTAATCCACTGTGCGTTGTGTGCGGAGAGAAGCTAGCAAACGAAGCTATGAAACCATCAAAATTACTTTGGCACCTGGAGACGAAACATCCTGCAATTAAAGACAAGCCAGTTGAATATTTTGAGAGAAGAAGATCAGAACAGGACAGCCAGCGGCAGATGATGAAGTCCGCAACTGCAATTAATGTAGCTGCATTGAAGGCATCATATGTGGTCGCGCATCGTATTGCAAAAGCAAAAAAGCCCTTTGACATCGGGGAGAAATTAATTCTGCCAGCAGCCGAGGACATTTGCCAATTACTTTTTGGTGAAGCTGCAGCAAATAAAGTTGGACACGTTCCTCTCTCCAATAACACCGTTAAAAGGAGAATAGATGAGATGGCGGGGGATGTTGAAAGCCAGCTTTTGGAAAGATTAAACGCATCCAAGTGGTATGAGATTCAAGTCGACGAGTCCACGGACGTGGAAAACAAGGCGGTTTTACTCGTTTATGTCAGATATATCTATCAAGATGACTTGCAGGAGGATTTGCTGTGCGCCTTGAACCTGCCAACTAAAACTACGGGAGAGCAGATATTTAAGGCCTTGGATGAATACATGTCCGGTAAACTCAGCTGGCTGGAGTGTGTTGGTGTGTGCACCGATGGGGCCGCAGCAATGACCGGCCGCATATCTGGCTTCATCACCCGCGTAAAAGAGAGGGCTCCACACTGCGAAGCCACTCATTGTGTCATTCATCGTGAAGCGTTGGCATGCAAGAGACTTTCACCAGAACTCAACCAGGTCATGAAGGACGTAGTTGTTATAATAAATTATGTCAAAACACGTGCGCTGAACACACGTATGTTCGAACAGCTTTGTGACAGTATGGATGAGGACCACAAACGGCTCCTGCTCCACGCGGAGGTCAGGTGGCTGTCCAGGGGCAAGCCTCTCAATCTTGTCTTCGAACTCCGCCAGCCGCTGTTGGTATTTCTGTCCGAGAGACACTCCCCGCTTGCCGACCACTTCAAAGACCACGACTGGTTGTCAAAACTGTCTTACATGTGTGACATATTTGCATTGCAACGAGCTCAACCTGTCACTTCAAGGTAAAACATCCACCGTGTTCAAAGTGGCCGACAAAATTTCAGCTTTTAAAGCAAAACTGGATTCCTGGGCTAAAAGAGTGGAGAAAGGTGTCTGTGACATGTTTCACACATACACGGAGTTTACAGGAGAGGACGGATGCCCACACCTGAGAGCGCTCATCCTGGATCACCTGCGCGCACTGTCAGCGGAGTTTGAGAGATACTTTCCCTCCGCGAAGGACCCGAGGGTCGGAAAGGAATGGATACGAGATCCCTTTACTTCCGAAACATCATCTCTCCCATCAGCACAATAGGACAAATTACTGGAGTTAAAAAATGGCGGAGGCCTCAAGATTTTATTTATACAAAGTTCAGTCTCATCATTTTGGGTTAAAGTTATGGGAGAATTCCCAGGACTCGCTGAAATAGCGCTGAAGACACTGTTGTCTTTTCCGTCCACTTGTGCGAGGCTGGATTTTCCGCTTTGACAGTCACCAAAACAAAGCGGCGCAGCAGACTGAGACCACGCTGCGCATATCACTGACAGACATAACACCGCGTTATGATCACCTTGTGTCTGGAAAACAGGCTCAGGGTTCACATTGAGGGTGAGTTAAGTTTTGATGTAAATGTTGTTTAGGTAGTTTTATTTGTAGTATTCACATTGCCTATTTATTGTTACTGTTTTTGTTCGAGTACTTATGTTACGGCATGTTATGTCCTGTTATGGTAGTTCCTGTACGGTGTCCTGTCCTAAGTATTTCAATGCCCAGTCTGACTCTGTTGTTCTGTGTATCTGACAATAAAAGACTTGACTTGACTAGGTTGCGTCATGTTTCTGTTTTGCATGTTAACATGATACTAGTGGTGTGACGTCACGTAACATTCCCCACCGGTCCGTCTGAAATATTACAGCTGCGCTCTGGTCCGTGCAGTCAAAAAGGTTGGGAACCCCTGATTTAGAGGGAAACAAAGTGAGGACTGGCCAAAATGTCCTCACTATGTACAGATGTCCTCACTCTGTTGGGTAAAAACTTGGCATGGTCCTCACTCAACACTAAGTGCAAGAACACACACACACATTCTAAAAATTGACACTCAGGACATTCTGAGGTCCTACTGAGAAAATTAGAGGATCTATATAACCTAAGGAGGTCATCTAGAGCAGAGGTCTTCAACAGGGGGTACTGGAGGGGAGTTGCAAAATCTTTGGTTGATTAGACGATTTTTAACATTTATTTATTTTTTTTTTTCAACATTTTTTTCTCACAAATTGTGTGCAAACGTGTGCCATCCACAGATGGTTTTAGGATGCATTGTCCCATCTACATGCATGTTTAAAGTTAAAATCTGTGGATTATTTGAATAGCTCAGTGTTGTATGCAAGATGTTTGTTTATAAATGGCAGTGGCACGGCCACCCTGTACCTTGCACATGTTTAAAATAAAAACATGAATATATTAACCTGTGTATTATTTGAATAGCTTAGTATTGATTGTACAATAACAGAGTAGCTATGTTTATACACGGCACTAGGCCCTGTTAAATATAAAACACAATTGTATGCCACATAAATAGTAGGGGGGGTCCCTGCTCCAACTCTCCATCAGTTTGGGGGTCCCTGGGCTGAAAAACGTTGAAGACCCCTGATCTAGAGGGAAACAAAGTGAGGACCGGCCAAAATGTCCTCACTATAGACGCTTTCGGACAGAGTAGTTATAGGAACGTAGTTATCAAAACTGTCCTACTCGAATTTCGTTATGATAACTGTCCTTCTGTTTTAGTCTGCATTCGCACATGAGTCGGGACCAGGTCGGGACTGATGCGGCGCACGCAGCCGTCTGCGTCAGTGACGTGGTAGCCGTTAGCCGTTTAGCGCTACATTCAAAAACAAAACAGAAAGTAAGGAGAGAAGAAAAAACAGCACTAAGAAGCTAATATGGAGAGCGGGGAGGCCACCGTGTTTATGGTCTGCATGATGGTGATATTAATCATGGACGATCGCATCAGGCGTCTAATATCGAGGCTGGAAAAGCTCACAGAGAGAGTCAGGAGACGATACTTTTTCATTTCATGAAGGAAGAAAGGAGAGCAGAGCGCCGCAGACAAAGGAGACAAAGTGTAAGTTTAACTTATTAAACACCCGCAGGTTCTGTCTGTGTGGTATGATGAAACATTTCAGCCGTGATAGCATGACAAGGGGCGTAGCTATACCGACCACCACACACCTCCGTCATATTCGTTCTATAAGAACTATGAAAAGACCCGACCTCGGAGAAGGAGCTAAATAGTTATAGGAACTAAGGGAGATAGCCCCGAGTTCCTGTATGTCCGAACACGGGAGAAAACGGCCCCGCGGATTAAAAGGTTATTAGAACTGCCAATGGTTCCTACAGTCCGAAAGCGGCTTATGTAAAGATGTCCTCACTCTGTTGGTTAAAAACTTGGCGTGGTCCTCACTGAACACTAAGTGCAAGAACACACACACACACACACACACACACACACACACACACACACTTAGTGCTTGTTAAGTACCGAACGAAGCAGCTGGCTCGCACAACAAAAGCAACACATGCCGTCTCCTTTCACGCACGGCGGCGCACGTTAAGCTCCAGCGCGTGTCCCTGTTAAAGCAGCAGGCCGGGGGCCCAACCGGGGGCCCATTGTTGGGCTCAAAACAAAAGGACCAGACCTCAGGGCCAAACACACACACTCTGGAAACTGGCATAAAGCTCTAAGATCTTTTTTTTTTTTTTATTTCGGCGTTGACAACTGCTCGACTTAACAATTCTGCACAAAAACACGAAGCGCCGAGGGTCCCATTCTTTACCGCCGCCCCCCCCCCATTTCTGTAGAAACGTTAGAGTGAAAACAGGGGGGCCACAGCGCTGTAAGAGTGTTAACTTCTGTTTAATGGCGGGGGGGGGTGGGGGGGGACTGACCGCCTTTCTGATTCATGTGGAGCCGATTCAGTCCAATTCATCCCAGTTCAATCTGATCATAACTATGATCCAGTTCATTCCAACTGAATCCAACTCATTAGAATTAATCATAACTTAATTGAATCTACTCAGTAACGAATTGCTGTGTATTTAAGGTGGATTTACAACAGTATCCGGCTGTATTTTACAATAACTGTAAAATACTGTTGAATATTCATTCCAGTTCAATCTGATCATAACTACACTGTAAAGAATTTCCCTGTAAAATGTAAAATAACAGTATACTGGCATATATAAATATGATCTATATATATATATATATATAGCGCCACCTGCCAGTCGACGACATGAAAGAATCTAAACTTTATATTTTTGGGAGTCGCTCATTGACTCTGTAGCGCCCCCTATAATGCTTAAAAATGGTCCCCTTAATAGGATTAGTTTTGCGTGGGATGACGAAATTCGGTACACTTATTCATCATGCCCAGACGCACAAAAAAGTCACAAGCCATCACGGTGCCAGGTCCACAGGAAAGCGGCCATTATGGATGGAAAGTGAGTTTTCGTGCCATTTTTGACCGATTCCACACCTTTCACAAGATCTAACTTGTCCTACAGATTTAATGCTACAAGCTCCAAACTTGGCCAGGTTACTCTTAAGACATGGAGGGAAAAATTCATGGGGAAACTTTTTCAAAACTTAAAGGGCGAGGCCGTGGCGACGCCTCAAAGTTTGATGACTCGCCATCACTCGCCACAAAAAATTAAGTCGCTTATAACTCCCACATACATTATCCAATCTGTCCCAAACTTCTTACGGTGAATGCTGGACCTAGCGTGAACGCGCACATATAAAATAGTGACATCCACCTTTAGCGCCACCTGCTGGTGGTTGGAAACGTCTCTTTTTTTCCACACCTCGCATTTGATCAAACTCCTCCTATATATTTAATGCTACAAGCTTCAAACTTGTCCTGGCCGGTTACTCTTAGGACATGAGGCGAAAAAATCATGGAGAAACGTTTTCAAACTTCAAAGGGCGTGGCCGTGGCAAGGCGGTGAAAATCGTGTGATGGGATTTGTGATATGAAAGCTTTATCATCATCGCAAGGTCATGAAACTTGGTACACACGTCCACCCTGACGACCTCGTACGTATGTAAAGAGTATCGTGTGTAGGCGGAGCAATATGGCTCAGTAGCGCCCCCTAGAAATTTTCAAAAACCCCTCTGCATTGGGGTTATTGTGTACTCACACATACGCAGAGGGTATCGTGCATGTGGGCAGAGCTGCAGCTCCAGCGTCCAGGGCATGCCCCATCGTACGCACATCCCAACGTACGCACATCTCGGTCCCGCTCACAGCTGCTTGCAGCTTTCTAGTTTTTCAGTGTAACTACTGTTATTTATCAAACAGTATAATACTGTTTATTGGATTACAGTACATGACGGTAGGATACCTGTGTTTTAGTAATTTTACAGCGCATCTACCGTAATTTATTTAACAGTATAATGATGTATATTTTGGATTTGGACATCAATTCATTACAAATACTGTTTTATGCTGTTAAATTACAGTTATCTACTGGTATTGTTAAATGACTGATTTAACTGTTAATTTACATGTGAGGGATGAATATTCAACAGTATTTTACAATTATTGTAAAATACAGTCGGATACTGTTGTAAATACACCGTAAATACACAGCAGTTCGTAACAGTGTAACTATGATCCAGTTCATTCCAACTGAACCCAACTCATTAGAATTAATTATAATTTAATTCAATCAAATCATTTCCACTGCTGTTAATTATGATCCAATTCAGACCAATTTAAATTTCTTCTGTAATTCAGTCAATTCATCTGAGTACGAATCACTTAAATCCGGTTCATTATGATCTCATCAACCCGGTCTGATCCAGTCGTCTGTTTCTTATGTGACGCCGGCTTTAAGGAAGCGGCCTCCCCAACAGAACCAACAGAACAAACAGAAACAAACAGAACAAACAGAACAAACAGAACCAACAGAACCAACAGAAACGAACAGACACCAACAGAACAAACAGAACCAAACAGAACCAAACAGAACAAAACAGAACAAACAGAACCAACAGAACCAACAGAAACAAACAGAACCAACAGAACAAACAGAACAAACAGAACCGAACAGAACCAACAGACCAAAACAGAACCAACAGAACCAACAGAACAAACAGAACCAACACAACCAACAGAACCAACAGAACAAACAGAACCAACACAACCAACAGAAACAAACAGAACAAACAGAACCAACACAACCAACAGAAACAAACAGAACCAACACAACCAACAGAACCAACAGAACAAACAGAACCAACAGAACCAACAGAAACATACAGAACCAACAGAACAAAAAGAAACAAACAGAACCAACAGAACCAACAGAACCAACAGAAACAAACAGAACCAACAGAACAAACAGAACAAACAGAACAAACAGAACCAACAGAACCAACAGAAACGAACAGAACCAACAGAACAAAACAGAACCAACACAACCAACACAACCAAACAGAACAAAACAGAACCAACACAACCAACACAACCAAATCAACCAAACAGAACCAACACAACCAAATCAATCAAACAGAACCAACACAACCAACACAACCAACACAACCAACACAACCAACACAACCAAACAGAACCAACACAACCAACAGAACCAACAGAACCAAACAGAACCAACACAACGAACAACACCAACACAACCAAACACAACCAACACAACCAAATATAACCAACACAACCAACAAAACCAACACAACCAAACAGAACCAACACAACCAACACAACCAAACAGAACCAACACAACCAACACAACCAACACAACCAAACAGAACCAACACAACCAACACAACCAAACAGAACCAACACAACCAACACAACCAAACAGAACCAACACAACCAACATAACCAAACAGAACCAACACAACCAACACAACCAAACAGAACCAACACAACCAACACAACCAAACAGAACCAACACAACCAACACAACCAAACAGAACCAACACAACCAACACAACCAAACAGAACCAACAAAACCAACACAACCAAACAGAACCAACACAACCAACACAACCAAACAGAACCAACACAACCAACACAACCAAACAGAACCAACACAACCAACACAACCAAACAGAACCAACACAACCAACATAACCAACACAACCAACATAACCAACACAACCAAACAGAACCAACATAACCAACACAACCAACATAACCAAACAGAACCAACATAACCAACACAACCAACATAACCAACAAAACCAACACAACCAAACACAACCAACACAACCAACATAACCAACACAACCAACACAACCAACATAACCAACACAACCAACATAACCAACATAACCAAACAGAACCAACACAACCAACATAACCAACACAACCAACACAACCAACACAACCAACACAACCAACATAACCAACACAACCAACACAACCAACACAACCAAACAGAACCAACACAACCAACATAACCAACACAACCAACATAACCAACATAACCAACATAACCAAACAGAACCAACACTTACCAACATAACCAACACAACCAACACAACCAAACAGAACCAACACAACCAACATAACTAACACAACCAACAGAACCAACACAACCAACATAACCAACACAACCAACAGAACCAACACAACCAACATAACTAACACAACCAACAGAACCAACACAACCAACACAACCAACATAACCAACACAACCAAACAGAACCAACAAAACCAACACAACCAAACACAACCAACACAACCAACACACAAAACATAACCAACACAACCAACAGAACCAAACAGAACTAACACAACCAACACAACCAACATAATCAACACAACCAGCACAACCAAACAGAACCAACACAACCAACACAACCAAACAGAACCAACACAACCAACACAACCAAACAGAAACAAACACAACCAACACAACCAAACAGAACCAACAAAACCAACACAACCAAACAGAACCAACACAACCAAACACAACCAACACAACCAACACACAAAACATAACCAACACAACCAACAGAACCAAACAGAACTAACACAACCAACATAATCAACACAACCAACACAACCAACATAATCAACACAACCAACACAACCAACACAACCAAACAGAACCAACACAACCAACACAACCAACATAACCAACATAACCAAACAGAACCAACACAACCAACATAACCAACACAACCAACAGAACCAAACAGAACCAACACAACCAACACAACCAACGTAATCAACACAACCAAACATAACCAACACAACCAACACAACCAAACACAACCAACACAACCAACATAACCAACACAACCAAACACAACCAACACAATCAACACAACCAACATAACCAAACAGAACCAACACAACCAAACAGAACCAACACAACCAACACAACCAACACAACCAACACAACCAAACAGAACCAACACAACCAAACAGAACAAACAGAACCAAACAGAACAAACAGAACCAAACAGAACCAACAGACACCAACAGTTACCAACAGAACCAAACAGAACAAACAGAACCAAAGAGAACCAACAGAACCAACAGAAACAAAAAGAAACAAACAGAAACAACAGACACCAACAGTTACCAACAAAACCAAACAGAACCAACAGACACCAACAGTTACCAACAGAAACAAACAGAACAAACAGAACCAAACAGAACCAACAGACACCAATAGTTACCAACAGTTACCAACAGACACCAACACTTACCAACAGACACCAACAGACACCAACAGTTACCAACAGACACCAACAGACACCAACAGACACAAACAGACACCAACAAAAACAAACAGAACCAACAGAACCAACAACCAACAGAACCAAACAGAACCAACACAACCAACACAACCAAACCGAACCAACAGAAACAAACAGAACCAAACAGTTACCAACAGTTACCAACAGTTACCAACAGACACCAACAGAACCAACAGAACAAACAGAACCAAACAGAACCAAACAGAACCAAACAGAACCAAACAGAACCAACAGACACCAACAGAACCAACAGTTACCAACAGAACTAACAGAACCAACAGACACCAACAGACACCAACAGAACCAACAGAACCAACAGAACCAACAGAACAAACAGAACCAACAGACACCAACAGAACTAACACAACCAACAGAACTAACAGAACCAACACAACCAACAGAACCAACAGAACCAACAGAACTTTAGACCAAAGACCGATCCCCTCACACGGTGTAATGGTGCCTCTCAGGACCACCGGTCCACACTTGACCCGGTTTAAAATGTTAGAATCTGAAACTGAGGCAGCACTCACGGTCCGAGCAGTACTCGCCCCTCCAGCCCTCCAGGCAGTGGCGCTGGCCCTCGCCGTCGCAGTCGTAGTGGCCGAAGGTGTCGTTGCGGGGCCGGCAGTAGCCGGAGCAGGCCTCTCCGTGGTAGTACTCATTGCACACCACGTGGTAGGAGTAGCGCAGCTCGCTCTGGTTCCCAAAGTGCACGTCCTGCGACCATTCGTCCCCGACCGCCAGCTTCCGGCGGGTCGCCATCCGACTGATCAGGTTGTTCTGGTTCTCTGCATGAACACGTGAGAAAAAAGGGTTTGGATCGTTTGAACCTGCTGTTGATAAGTTTATCAGTAAACATCAGTTTATCGTTGTAAAAATCTGAGTTTACATCTGTAACCAGATGTTTTTTATCCCCTATTTTCTGCACATCAGACCGACTCTCTGAAGGTTTGATGCAACAAAAATCATCACAACTCTACAGATTTTCCATTTTTTTCCAATTTTTTTTCCAATTTTCCAACATTTCCACTCAAAAAAAGGCTTCGTTTTCATTTTTTTTCCAACTTTGGACATTAATCCATAAAAGAGTTGGGATCTTTTGGTTTCAGCTCAGTTATGGAGCTTCTGGAATTGGCTCTATATGAACGAATTGGATTATTTTATGAATAATTATGATTACAATTAATTGAATTCCAATTGGCTTTAATTGGACTTTATTATCTAAGTGCCTTGAGATGACATTTGTTGTATTTGGCGCTATATAAATAAAAATGAATTGAATTGAATTGAATTGAATTCTCCTGCTCCCCTGTTAACATCTGTGTGAGGCAGCCGGCTCACTTTATGTATCACAGGAAAGAAAAAGGAGCCCTCGGAAAGATCTGATGAAAACAAAAGCAACCTTGAAGAACAGAGGGGGGGCTGCTGGGGTCAGTTTGTGGAGTCCTTTCTCCTTTAGAAGTATTAAATAATGTTGTTTTACTGTTAGTTTTGGGTATAAAAGGAGAAACACGGTTCAGCTTCAGTGAGAAAAATCAACAGGAGCCCTTGTTTACTGCTCTCTCCGACATTTAAAGGAAGCTTCCCCCCCTCCTGAATACTCCCACAGGGCATGAACAATTCTATCATCTTTGAACTGTGAGTTTAAAACAGAGAAACTGTGTTTCTGTCGCCGTCTGGCGGTGAAACCGCGGAACTGCAGGCGGCGTCGTTTTTACCTGTGGACTCCAAACCTGAAGACTCCGCGTTCCAAGCCTCAATGATCAGGGAGAAAGTACCCTGAAATTAATCAGAAAAGAATCATCAGAGACCACGTGCATCAGGTTTATTTATAATGACGTGCGAACGCGCGCGTCCTGTAGGTCATCTGACAGGATAAATGCGTTTTTAATAGCGGTAATGTTGCGTGTGTTTCCCCCGCTGTGTGAGCTAAAAACCTGCCTAAGAACAGGCTGAATGCTCGGCTCTGTCGGACCATGAAACATGCAGACTGAAGGTGTGATCTCCGACACTTACCGGCCACTTGAAGTGAAACGGCACCCGCACGGGCGCGCTAGCGGAGATGGAGTTGGAGCCGGAGTCGGCGCCGAAGATCTCGGTGAGCGCGGTTCCGTACGTGCACGGCGGCTCCGGGTCGATGACGTGCTGCGAGTGCTTGAGGCACACGCGGAAAAAGATCTGACAGTTCGGGGACTGGGGGCGGCAGATGCCGCGCGAACTGGTGAAGGAGTCGATCTTCAGCTCGAATACTCCGGAGGAGAGGGCCTGGGGTGGGGGGGCAGAGGGGGACAAAGAGCGGGCGGACAGTGAGAGTGCAGTAGAGTCAGGCTCATGTGAGAAACTGTGTAATAAATGCACAGAAAAAAAGAAGCAGAAGCGCTGAGGATGGAAAAAGGTGGGAATATTATTCAGTAAATTTAATAAAAAATAATAATAAAGTTTATTTTTGGAAATATCTGAGATACATCTGCATGTCTGCGTTCATCTTTCATCAGTTTTATATCCATAAACCTAAATTAAAACGAATCATTTTAAGTTTAGAATCAGTAAAGCCGCAGGAAGAGCTCCGCGTCCTGCGCGTAAAAGCGCACAACTCCAAACCCTCTCCGCGTCCCAGGAAACCGCCGCAAAGCACGCGCACCTCCGCGGGTCTCACGTTAAAATGCAGGCTGAGGTTCCTGGGAGTGTGCCGTCGGTGCTACTCACCGTCTGCGCCGCAGCACACAGCAGGAGACACGGCAACAACAAACGCGCCATGTCGGAGCGTCCGGTGCAGAAAAGAGCCGCGGGTCAACCAGCGCGTAAAATCCAAAGAAGCTCCACGGAAAACTGAGCGCGAGCGCGTCACCTGGAGACAGAGCAACCAAACCACTCTGAATAAAAAAGTCTGAGGGGGGTCAGTGCGCACCAGCGGTGTGGATGTAGAAAAAGAAAGTGTGAGGCTGCAGAAATCCTGAAGGCTGTTGAACTCTGGACTGTGGCAGCAGCGGTTCCACCTCAGCTTTATACCGCAGGGAGGAGGAGGGGTGAGGCGGGGGGGAGGGGAGGGGAGGGGAGGCAGGGCAGGGGGCGCTGCAAAAAGTCTCCACCTGTAGAACAACGGGTCCTCCTCTGACATTTGTCCCGAAACACGCGCTGAAAAGTGAGTGAATCCGGTTCAGTCAAACCGAAAGAAACTAAATGGAACCAGTGAAACTCCACCGGTGCAGGAGCCGCTCCGGATCCCGGAAAAGTGAAGCTTCAGGCGGATAAATGTGGCGCAGTTCTGCCCCCAGATCAAAGGGTTTTCCCCTGAATGCGGGTCCGAAAGAAGGGAAGGACTCTTCTTACAGCGGGGAGGACTCTGTCAGGAGGGAGGGGGGAGGTTGGGAGGTTGGGGGGTGGGGGGTGGGGGGGGGTGAGGTGGGGGGCGCCGGCTTTGATTCAGCCCCGCAGTTACAGCGGGGCAATAGAACAAACTGCGGGGCGACACGGTGCCAAACGCTCCTTTTACTGCCTCCTCAGGTCCGACCAGGACCCGGTCACACAGGCCGGTCTGAGCCCCATAAAGTCCCCAAAGTGTGCAGGTGGGGGGACTCTGAGGCGCAGAAACAAAAAAAAAATAAAACAAGAAGAAATTATTCACTTTTTAACACGCGGAACAATAACAAATACCCCCGTGACGTCACGGTTTATGACCGTAAACAGCGGAGAGAGAAAAGTCCGGAGAACCAATCAGAAAACAGTC
The DNA here is from genome assembly GCF_027942865.1 of Odontesthes bonariensis. NCBI lineage: Eukaryota > Metazoa > Chordata > Actinopteri > Atheriniformes > Atherinopsidae > Odontesthes > Odontesthes bonariensis. The sequence goes on from NC_134514.1 coordinate 3,061,915, forward strand.
GGTGTGGCGCACGCTTTCTGATATGGGAGTTCTCCGTGTCGCGTGCCGTCCCGCCAGAGGGAGGGAGGGGGGGTGGACGCGCGCACGCACGTACGCACGCTCGCGCTTTTTAAGGAGAAAGAAAGACCTCGATGTGGAGACTTCATACACATTAAGACACGCGTGTGTGTGTGTGTGTGTGTGTGTGTGTGTGTGTGTTTGTGCGCGCGCTCGCTTAGTGGACTCCAGCTGTATGGAAATGATGCCACCTCCAGGGTGCGTGGAGCTGCTCTGACGTCACAGAGCCTCAGATCAGCTGCTGATTCTGCGCGCTGAGAGAAATAAAAGTAAACTTTTTTAAATGAAAGCAGCGGAATTAAAGGAAAGTTCTGTAAAAGTTAAAAGATTTAAAGGGAACCTGGTGACGCGTTTTAATCCCGCACGGACTCGTGGAAAACGGTCCCGTGACATGACTGGCTGTTTGCAGAGCAGGTTGGATGACGTCACACACAGGTAAAGGTAAAGGAGCACAGAGCCGCCCAGAGATGATAGAATATCCCAGATATTCCCAGAGAGGAAAGTAATTCCTGAAGAGGAGCTCCACCATAGTTATTGTTTTTCCTCCAGGTTTGAAACTCTTCTTCTACCTGATTAAAAATCACTAACAAGTAATTTAAATCTGAGTTGAGGCCAAGATGGCGGCAGCAACTTTCTGTAACACCACCAAAAAAAACACGGATGAATAAAAAGCACCTGGAACTAAATGAAGCTGAATCATAGAATCAGATTTTCTGAAGAGAAAATGAGCAACTTTTCAGCCTTTTGTTCTTCATCAGTTGCATGACGTCATAAGTACTGCTCTCTTCCTCTGCATCAGCCTCAGAGCAGAACTCTTCTTCTTCTCTTCTTTTCCGGCAGGAACGCTGCAGCCCTGCGGGCTTCAGGTGGGACACCTGAAACATAAAGATGCAGAAACAGGAAACAGGTCCAACTTCTCATCTCACGTCAGTCTAACTGCAGGCCAGGACCCACGTGACCCCACACTCAGGTGAGCAGCTGATCAGGTAAACCGCGCGTGGACAACCTGCTGCTTTCCTCTCGTAGTGACGCTCGCGACCCACCTCGCCCTCTATTATCATTGTAATGAGGGCAGCGCGTGCCTCTGCGCGCCCCCTCCCGTCCAACACGCACCCACGGCACGCTTCATCTGCCTTGTATCCAGGCTTGTGTCTCGAGACAAAAGCGCCTCGTGGATGAATAATATGATAAAGGTCCGCGCGCGCGGGCCGTGAACAATGGCTCAAAGCCATGAATGAAGCTGGCCTCGGGGGGCGCGTGGCAGCACGCACGCACACACACGCACACAGCAGCTCATCTGAGGCAGTTTGAAAAAGTTCATCAGAAGTCTCACACTGAAAAAAGTGACTTTTGGGTGAAGTAAACTCTAACTGTCATCATCTCTACCTCCTACCTTTCTAACCTCATCTTAAAGCACACATCACTGAACTCATTAAGGACTGTTTTACTCATCTCTGTACAAATCTGAACATTCAATTTGCACTACTCCAAATCCACTGCACACCATCATTTTAGTCCATCAAGGAGCTTTACATTTACTTTGCACATATATATTTATTTTACTTACTTCTGCACTTTGTATTTATATATATATATATAAATATATATATCCACATTGTGCTGTCACTCTGTTTACCGGTTAGTTTATTTCTGCCTTATTAAAGTGTTAAGTTAAGTTAAATGCTACCGCTGCACTATTGAGTTTGAGAGAAATGTCATTCCAAGCCTGTGTATGTCCTGTACAGATCTGACAATAAAGTTGACTTTGACTTGTATTTTTAAGATTCAGATGCAACTAAAGAACTAAGAAATAAAAACTGAAAGAGCTTCAGGGAACTAATTGATCAGGACACTTTAAAGGTTACAGGAAAGTCAGAAAGGAATCAGGACTCTGAACCAGGTTTGACCAAAGAGGAAACCTGCAGCTGCTCAGCTGTTTTCATGTGGAAATGCACCTTCTTCTTCTTCTTCTTCTTTTAGGTGCAGATGCAGAATATTGTGAACACGTGTTAATGTGCTCGCGCCCCCTTAATTAATGCTAATTACCCCTTCAGAGCAGCGCGTGAAATGAAGACGCAGGGGTGGGGGGGTCTCACACCTACCTGCGGACCGTCTGTCAGGTGACAACAAGCAGCGGGGGGGGGGGGGGGGCCCTGCCTCCATCTTTCTCCTCTGCAGCTAACACACACACACACTGGCTCTGTGAGCGCGTGCTCATCTCTCCTGATTTCTCTTTGGATAAAATCGGTAATGAAAGTAAAGAAGCTGAGACTTCAGAGGACGGAGCACCGACCCCCAGGAGCTGCTGCCGGGTGGCCGCATCTGAGCTGCTCCGGCCGGCAGCTCCGGCCCCTCCGACCGGGGGGCTGGGCAGGTGTGAAGCTGGGAACCAGCAGCCGGCCGCGGCTTTATGGGCCCCACCATTTGCCCCCCAGCAGTTCCAGGCTGGGACATGCAGGGCAGAAAAGCTGCATCTTTAGGCTAAAAAAGGCAGAAAAGCTGCATCTTTAGGCTAAAAAAGGCAGAAAAGCTGCCTCTATAGGCTAAAAACAGCAGAAAAGCTGCCTCTTTAGGCTAAAAAAGGCAGAAAAGCTGCCTCTATAGGCTAAAAACAGCAGAAAAGCTGCCTCTTTAGGCTAAAAAAGGCAGAAAAGCTGCCTCTATAGGCTAAAAACAGCAGAAAAGCTGCCTCTTTAGGCTAAAAAAGGCAGAAAAGCTGCCTCTATAGGCTAAAAAAGGCAGAAAAGCTGCATCTTTAGGCTAAAAAAGGCAGAAAAGCTGCCTCTAGGCTAAAAAAGGCAGAAAAGCTGCCTCTTTAGGCTAAAAAAGGCAGAAAAGCTGCATCTTTAGGCTAAAAAAAGCAGAAAAGCTGCCTCTTTAGGCTAAAAAAGGCAAAAAAGCTGCCTCTATAGGCTAAAAACAGCAGAAAAGCTGCCTCTTTAGGCTAAAAAAGGCAGAAAAGCTGCCTCTATAGGCTAAAAACAGCAGAAAAGCTGCCTCTTTAGGCTAAAAAAGGCAGAAAAGCTGCCTCTATAGGCTAAAAAAGGCAGAAAAGCTGCATCTTTAGGCTAAAAAAGGCAGAAAAGCTGCCTCTTTAGGCTAAAAAAAGCAGAAAAGCTGCCTCTTTAGGCTAAAAACAGCAGAAAAGCTGCCTCTTTAGGCTAAAAAAGGCAGAAAAGCTGCCTCTTTAGGCTAAAAAAAGCAGAAAAGCTGCCTCTATAGGCTAAAAAAAGTAGAAAAGCTGCCTCTTTAGGCTAAAAAAAGCAGAAAAGCTGCCTCTTTAGGCTAAAAAAGGCAGAAAAGCTGCCTCTTTAGGCTAAAAACAGCAGAAAAGCTGCCTCTTTAGGCTAAAAAAGGCAGAAAAGCTGCCTCTTTAGGCTAAAAACAGCAGAAAAGCTGCATCTTTAGGCTAAAAAAAGTAGAAAAGCTGCCTCTTTAGGCTAAAAAAGGCAGAAAAGCTGCCTCTTTAGGCTAAAAAAAGTAGAAAAGCTGCCTCTTTAGGCTAAAAAAGGCAGAAAAGCTGCCTCTTTAGGCTAAAAAAAGTAGAAAAGCTGCCTCTTTAGGCTAAAAAAGGCAGAAAAGCTGCCTCTTTAGGCTAAAAACAGCAGAAAAGCTGCATCTTTAGGCTAAAAACAGCAGAAAAGCTGCATCTTTAGGCTAAAAACAGCAGAAAAGCTGCATCTTTAGGCTAAAAACAGCAGAAAAGCTGCCTCTTTAGGCTAAAAACAGCAGAAAAGCTGCATCTTTAGGCTAAAAACAGCAGAAAAGCTGCATCTTTAGGCTAAAAACAGCAGAAAAGCTGCCTCTTTAGGCTAAAAACAGCAGAAAAGCTGCATCTTTAGGCTAAAAACAGCAGAAAAGCTGCATCTTTAGGCTAAAAACAGCAGAAAAGCTGCCTCTTTAGGCTAAAAAAAAAGCAGATTATTCTGATCATTTGGTCACTTTTCACCAGATTACACCAGAATCATTTAAATCTGATTCTTTATTGATCTGTTCGCTCAGCCAATCACAGCCCACCTCCAGTCTGCCCAGGTTTAGAAAGGGGCGGGGCTAAAATCAGCTTGTTTATTCCAGCCCCATCTCCCTTTTGTTTCGCGCGCACGTCCGCTCAGGTGTGAGTCCCGACACCTCGCGGGGCCCCTTTGCTCGCGCTTCTTCCCACGCTCTCTCTCTCAGACACCTTTCCGCACACGCGCCGCACGCCATGTGTTGTCACACCTCAACAAAAGCTCGTGCGGGCCCCTTTGGGGACCGTTTGGGCGCGTGTTGAACAAAAGGCGCGCGCGGATGGATCACAGACATCAATCAATCTGATCAGGAGCCGATCACAGATCAATAACATGTCCCCGAACACTGTGTTTGGGTCAGCTTTAAACAGGTGACACAGATCTGAAGGGTGACGCGCGCACGTGGAGAGCGCGTGGCGTGCGTGTCTTCTGTGGAATCTGCCGACCTGAGAGGAAGCAGAAGCAGAAGATGATGATCAATACACAGATGTCGCGCGATCGAATATGTGCATATTGGCTCATGCTTCCTGGAGATTCGTGCACGCGTCCCCGCCACCCCGCCCGCGCGCCTCTCCTCTCCCCGGGGAGCGGACGCTGCGCGTGCTGAGCAGTTACAGATGTAATCTCTCCATGCGCGTGCGTCGGAATCTGATCAGGGGATCGATGCGTCGGCGCATTGATTTGTTTTGTTTACAAACATTTTCTCCTGAAATGAGATAAAAAAATGTTTAAAAAGACAAAATAAAATCTTTGTTCCCAAATGATTTGATCTCGTTGAGAAAAAAGCTCGGAAATCTCGCGAGGTTTTGAACTATTTTTATTTTTCCTTTATTTAGCCAGGATTGTCCCATTGAGACTAAGAGTCTCTTCTGCCAGGGAGTCCTGGTCAACTCGAGCTTCTTAAGTAAAATTAAACATTTTATTAACGTAATACATGAATTATGGGGGAAGAGTAAGTTTTACTTAGGTTTCCTCGCACAATTTAAATGTTTAATAGTTTTCTGTACATAAACCTAGAAATACTACATAAACTTTACTCTGAAAGTGTATCGTTAAAATCTACTAAGTTACTTCATAACAGCAAATACTACAGATATATAACATTTACTTAAAATTTTGAGTAAAATGATGTTCCTGCCTATGAAAAACAAGTAGACTTTACTTCATTTGTTTAACTAAATATAACTTAAAACTTAGATGTAATTAAGTAAATGTTACTTAAATCATTTGAGTGCAAATACTTACAAAGGGTTTTTTAAGTAAATCTTACGAGTAGTTTTTTTCAGTGGATGAAAAACAGCAAAGAAGCCGTTTTAAACTATATCAGGAAACAGGAATAAAATTCCCTCAGATTTGGAGTCAGACGAGCAACAAAAATTTTTTTTTCACATTAATTTACTCAAATAGTGGCCTAAAATGAACAGAAACAGACATTTAATTATAATTTCTTGTATAACAATTAATTTCCAACTACATTTGTGTGATTTTGACAGCCATATTAAGTATTTTATGTGGTTTTTGAAGCATTTTGGTCACGAGACGCCTCTTATTTCTTTATATTTTGCATCCAAGCAGCTTAAGTGATCTTCAGCAACAGTTTCAACACTTTCTGAAGGTTTTTCTTTGGATATTTTCTGCTTTTTTCTTCATTTTCAGTCCAGTTTTTCTTTGTTAAGCCACCGACAGCCGCGCCTGTTACGGTGTTTGCTGCTCGGTCTGCACAGCAGGCAGTGATACGAAGGGAGAGAAAATAGGGCCAAGAGATTGTGAGGTCTGACTTTTTCCTGGAGAACCATTTTGTGATGCAAATGTATTACTCTGTTGAACGCATATTGTTCTGAGAAGCAAAACGCTTTATTTTTTAAACCCCAGCCAACTAGCCGGACTACCTTCATCAGCACCAAAACGAGGCTGGAACTCTGCTCACAGGATGCAGCAGGGGGTAAGAAGATGTTCAGAAATGATGCTGCTGATATGGGATGTCATACAGCTTCATGTCAAAAGAGGCGAACTGTCCCTTTAAAGAGGCGAACTATCCCTTTAAAAGCGGAGAACAAATTTCGTGTTTCGCATGACCAATCAATCTGATCTTACTCTTATTTAACACGCTTCCTTCTTCATGATGCTTTACCCTCGGGTGAGTTTATCTGTAATAAAGAAAGCTCGAGGCCACAGAGGAAGCTTCTGTTATTTAAATGTTTTCCGTGTTCTGCCCCGTTACAAACCTCCTGTCCAGCTGCTCTTTCCTCAGATTAAATCTGACTTCTGTGGTGTGATTTCAGTCCTGAACCAGCAGAGTAAAGGAAAACTCTTCACTTCTACAGCTTGTAATCAGTCTTCTGACCTGCTGCCTCCTCCTGGAAGAAGAGGAATAAAAATAAGAAAAACTGAATGAAAAGTGGAGCTCACACAGCTTTGTGTTTGCTTTAAGCCTCAGAAAGCTGAGCCTCCTTCAGGCTGCAACAAGAAGCTGGAAAGTTTCAGTTGAACAGCTCAGCTGCTCTCTGTTCTGCGTCCAGAGTTCAGTTTACGAGCCTCTGAAGGCTTTTTATCATCTCTAACGCGTTTTCAGGACGCAGTGTTCTTTCACAGCTTCTCCTCAGCATGAAGAATTTCTGCATTTCTGCTCGTCTCCCATCGCTTCGAGTACAAAAAACATTCAAATATGATGGGCTCAAATATTCAAGATGGACATTTGCTCAGATGAGCCAGATCCTGTTCATCTGCTGTAGATAGTTCTTTAGGCCTGACACTTCTTCTTCTGTCCTCCACTTGTCCAGTTTCCTCAAATGTTTTAAGGACACACTGCACACCATGCTGAGATATGCCGAGTTTTCAGCTAACAGCTCTTTGGGAATCACCTTGTTGCTGCAGAAATCCTGTTTTCTGTCTGTCACACTGTGTTATCTTTGCTGTTTTTCACACATGCAGCTAAAGAAATGGGAACAAATCTTAATTCCAGCCTAAAACCCACAAAGAGCTTCTAGATTATTCATTTCTGGTGGCATAAAACAGTTTAATCATTTCATTTATATGAATTGTTCCATAATTAGTCATTAGATTATATCTTATATTCCTTTTTTAAGCTTTAAATTGAATCTTATTTACTTTTTCTTGATGTTGAATAACATATAATTCTTATTATTGTCTGTTTTTTTCCTACCTTTCTACTTTTAGACGTGATAACGTTCATTTTTTTGGGATTAGGATTTTTTTTCAACTGAATTTCTTATATTAATTTGACTCTTTTGGTAACTGAAAACAGTTTTAAACGTAAATGTACAAAAAAGTTGAAACTATGAAGCTGTTTTTCACACATGCAGCTAAAGAAATGGGAACAAATGATGTGTCTCTGTGACAGGCTGCTGGGAACAAAGTGCCTAAAGATCCAGTTTAGGTTCATCCCTTGAGTTAGGAGCCTTTTTCCTGCCTGAATGGTTCACAGCTCAGAGTTAAGTGGCTGAACAAAGGTCAATGCCCCTGACACAGTTGTTTCGCCAGTCAGTTTCTGTAACTTTATTCCAAAGTTCATGAATGTTCGGATAAGAAACACCCTTTTGTTTCATTGGCAATAAGTTGTGCTAACATGCTAGCAGATGAGCAACTGCTAGCATGTAAGCACAGGATTTATGAGCTGCTAGCATGGCTATAGATGCTTAAAGCCCATTTAAACAGGTTTAACATTACAGAAGAAGGATGACGTATAAGTTATGCTAACGTGTTAGCAACTACTAGTATGTTAGGCAAGTTTATTTTATTTGTAGAGCACAATTCCTACACAAGGCAATTAGAAGCGCTTTGAGTGTTAGCACAGGATGTTAGCTGCTAGCATGGCTGGAGATGGCTTTGAAATGGCTTCTTTGCTAAGTTGTCTGTGCTGTGTGGACACAACACTGGTTCATCTCTTGAGTTAGGAGCCTTTTTCCTGCCTGAGTGGTTCATAGCTCAGAGTTAATTGGCTTAATGAAGAAAAAACTGGACTGAAGATGAGTGAAAAGGCAGAAAATGTCCAAAGAGAAACTGTGAGAGCTTCAGGAAGCTGCAGAACTGCTGAGCAGGACTAAAGATTCTTCAACATGAAGAAACCAAACTGAGAACTTAAATTCAGATTGAAAATAAATAAATAAGAACTCAATATAAAAAAAAATATGTTTTTCAACATTTTCCAACCCAGATGTGTTGGGCTGTTTGGAGCAACAGAAGCCGTTTCCTTCCAGGCTGAGAACAGCATGTGGGTTCGTGGTAAAACACCTTTATGGGCCTTTAAAGATGGGCAGAGCAGCCTGGATTTACAGGTTCGGGGTTTCAGCTCCTGATCCAGATGTTTGAGCTTTGTTTTCCTGGTGAAGAGCTGCTCGTGCTCCCTTTAAAACTCACAAACCCACAACCTTAAAGGTCTTTCTGACCTTTAAATGTTTCACTTTGTAAACAAGCAGAAGGAAAAAAAACTCGAGGCTTTCAAATGATTCATGGAAAGACTTGTTTATAGCTTTTAAAGAATAGAACAAACCAAAGCCTGGAAAACAGAAACATGGTGGAGCATCATGGAGATCCGTTCGCTTCGGTTTTACTGAGGAAGTCGATGGAGACGAGCCGAGCTTCGTCTCATTTCTGCGAGGACGGTCGATCGGCGAGGGACAGAAAACAAGTTCAGATTCATTTCCCGAGGCTTCGCTCACACCTCGGTACAGAGAAGAAAATCCCCTGAAATAATCCGTCGCTACAGATTCATCCACCACTGAAAGTAGTCCCTGACAGGTAGCAGCGTTTCCCTCCTGCTCGGTACGATCACACTAACATGTTTACGGGCGTTTATCAGAGGTTTAGCAGGAACTAACGGACATGAAATCATGAAAATATGAGACGCCAGGCTCGTGTAAACCTTTGCTTTAGCTCCTCCCCCCTTCATGCTTGATCACAACCACACAAACCGGCGCCCGCGCAGCCGGACGCGTCGACACATTCAACACACGTGTTTATTTTCACAGCTGGAGACATGTTTCATTCGGCCAGCGCGGTCTGACACACGGGAACAGGAAATAAAAAAAAAAACACATTCTGCCGATCTCAGGCCGGATCCTGCGGGTGGCGTTGGCGAACCAGAGCTGGAGTGGCGATAGCAGCGCTGGTCCCGGATCAGCCTCCGGACCACCAACAACAAGAGTTCAAACCGACCTGGATCTGCTCCTTTTTTTTTTTTTTAAACCAATCAGCAGCTCGGAAAAAGCATCAGGTGACACAGAGGCGACCAAAAGGGAGGGGGCCAGCCGAAGCCCCGCCTCCACAAAAACCAGGAAGTGCCTCTCTCATTGGCACAGAGCCCGGCCAATGTCCTCGCGTTATCCCGGCAGAGCCGAGGCCGCTCCGCCAAAGCTCACTGGTCGACCCCCTCTTCTCTGGCCCCTCCCATCACCTCAGCGCTGGGCTGTGATTGGTGGAAGTGTGGGGGCGGGGCAGGGCTCACTGCTGCTTGGACCTCCAGATCCGCGAGGTGATGGAGCCGAGAGAGATTCCCTGTTTCTTCTGCTGCGCCAGCTCGGCCAGGCGCTGCTCCTCCTCCTGGGGGGGGGCGGAAACAAGAGTCAGACCAACAACCGATACTCCCCAACAACAAAGCACCGAGTTGCGTTTGGTTTCCCCAACAACCAAGCACCGAGGTGCGTTTGGTTTCCCCAACAACAAAGCAGAGAGATGCGTTTGGTTTCCCCAACAACTAAGCACCGAGATGCGTTTGGTTTCCCCAACAACCAAGCACCGAGGTGCGTTTGGTTTCCCCAACAACTAAGCACCGAGGTGCGTTTGGTTTCCCCAACAACCAAGCACCGAGGTGCGTTTGGTTTCCCCAACAACCAAGCACCGAGGTGCGTTTGGTTTCCCCAACAACCAAGCACCGAGGTGCGTTTGGTTTCCCCAACAACCAAGCACCGAGGTGCGTTTGGTTTCCCCAACAACCAAGCACCGAGGTGCGTTTGGTTTCCCCAACAACCAAGCACCGAGGTGCGTTTGGTTTCCCCAACAACTAAGCACCGAGGTGCGTTTGGTTTCCCCAACAACTAAGCACCGAGGTGCGTTTGGTTTCCCCAACAACAAAGCACCGAGGTGCGTTTGGTTTCCCCAACAACCAAGCACCGAGGTGCGTTTGGTTTCCCCAACAACAAAGCACCGAGGTACGTTTGGTTTCCCCAACAACAAAGCACCGAGGTGCGTTTGGTTTCCCCAACAACCAAGCACCGAGGTGCGTTTGGTTTCCCCAACAACCAAGCACCGAGGTGCGTTTGGTTTCCCCAACAACAAAGCACCGAGGTGCGTTTGGTTTCCCCAACAACTAAGCACCGAGGTGCGTTTGGTTTCCCCAACAACAAAGCACCGAGGTGCGTTTGGTTTCCCCAACAACTAAGCACCGAGGTGCGTTTGGTTTCCCCAACAACTAAGCACCGAGGTGCGTTTGGTTTCCCCAACAACTAAGCACCGAGGTGCGTTTGGTTTCCCCAACAACTAAGCACCGAGGTGCGTTTGGTTTCCCCACCTACCAGCGCCAGCTGAGCCTGTCTGCGTTTAAAAGCCTCGATGGGGTCGTCCTCCAGGGCGTAGTTCTCCAGCACCAAGCGGACGTCGTCCACCCCGCTCAGAGCGATGGCTGAAGAAGACGATGAGAGAGGAAGTCAAACAGAGTAAATCAAAGTAAATCAAACCCCGACTGAACCTCAAAAGAGACTGGGGCTGTGTTCCAAACCGCATACTTCTCCTACTACTCATACTGACTTTTTTCCTGGATGCATACTAGATTCTCCTAAATGTTGGGTATGCATCATCAGATTACTACTCATACTCAAACTACCCAAGATGCAACGTAACGTGACATCGCCGATCGTCATTTCCTGTCAAAACGGCAGTTTCAAGCTAGCTACAACGAGGGTAGGTTCACTTCCTGTTTTCAAAACAAAAGCACCAATTGTATGGTAATGGCTTTCCCTATGATAAAAGGCAACGGGTATTTTATTTTGTGAAAATAACCAGAAGTGCGTTGCTCACTGCGGCTAGCTTTAGTAGCAAAATTGTAAACAGCCGGTATTTTGTCAGGTTTTCAACACGTTGGGGATCTAAACGACTACTTTCTCGCTTGAAAATGTTTCAAATGTTGCTAAAGTTTACAGAGTTTAGAGCTTAAGAGAAATCAGCTTCAGGCCGGCTGATTTCGGCTCGGGCAGGAGCAAAATGCATCGTGGGTAAACGCTCTGCATACTGTCTGATCGATGAGTATGCAGTATGTAGTATGTGGTTTTGAACACAGCCTCTTTTTTTTTTTTTTTTTTAACTCATTTTCTATTGATTTTCACAAGCAAATATCAATACAACAGACAACTTACCCTCCCTCCCCCCACCCCTCTACATGGGAGTCAAATGACACCCAAAACAGTTCACAAACAGTTACACAGACAATTTCGTTAGATTTTCTTCAGTAACAAGTCTTTAACTCTGGTAACTCCATTGGACCGAGTTTGCATCGTCCTTGGTTTGGCACCATTTGTCCTTGTAGAAGAAAGTTCAAGATAAAGAAAGTCCAGAAACATATGCAGCCGGTGTTCCAACGATAAATTGTGGGGGGGTTAGCCAAACCTGTACAATAATTTTTGGGGGTTTTCTAGACCTTTCACTCATACAAATTTGAGAGTCATCATCCAGAAGGTGTAGAGCAGGGTCCATGGGCAGTTTAAAGTCACTCATATCTGACAGAGTTCGTACAACAATTTTCCAAAAATGACAAATCTTAGGGCAGTCCCACATAATATGCATAAAAGTCCGTACTGTATTTTGGGAGCAAAACATACAGAATGGGTGTGGTGCCTGTCCCATTAAGTGTCTAATTCTGGGCCTACGGTATGCTCTGTGAGCCGTCTTCATATGAATAAATTGGTGATTTCCCCACTCCACTGTGTCAGGCTTCGGAGCAAAGAGACTCTTTAAGGAAACCTTCATCCAGAAGAAGCCAAAACACGGGGAACTCTTTCAGGATTCAATATTCTATGATGATACTGTAAAATCTCTCTGTTAACATCTCAGAATAAACCTTTTTCTCAACAGTTGATGCTCAAACATATTCGGCACAACGCTCACATATTTTTTAATCTACAAGCAGAAATGATGCAATCTCCATCAGTGGAGCTCAATAACACCGAGCACCAGGTCCAGATACAACAGACGATATGTCTGTTGGGTGAAGAACTCCTGAAAGGGTTTTAATTTGATCTAATGGGAGTTAAAACTGGCCCAGAGTCACGTTTATCCTCAGCCTCAGTTTGAGTGAAACTTATTTGCTAAACAAAAAGAAAAAAAAGAGGAACTGTGGATGAATTTGACTGAATTCTTTAAAATATACCAACTGATGTTGGTGATGATGTCATTGGCCACAAAAAAAAAAAAATAACCAGGAAGCGAAAATCTGATTTCATAACAGCCCACTTCTGTTTTTCTGGTTTTATGGGAAAGGTTCACAGAGTTAATTGTAGACTTTTGTAACTTATTGACCCCACTGTGTAACTTATTTAAAAGATGTGCGAATTCAGAAGCTGTTTTGGCTAAAAACAACATGAAAATGTCCATTTACAGGAACTGGACCTTACAGGAGCTAAAGTAATGCGTTTCAGACAGGATGTGACATCATGAGGTTGGTTTGGGCTCATCTAAAACAACATTAAGATGTCCAGTCACAGGAACTGGACCTTACAGGAACTAAAATGAAGTGTTTTAGACAGGATGTGACATCACAAGGTTGGTTTTCATAATTTTCAGATGGTTTCTCGTTATTTTTAAGCTTTTATCTGAAGGTAGCTGGACTTCTGTTCTTGGTTTTTAGGTCCGAGGGCTTCTTTGGACCCAAACTGCTCGCTCTCCGACTTACTTTTAAGGAAGTTGGCGAGGTCGTAGAGCGTTCTATCTTCCGAGTTCCCGTCCCATTTCTTCAGAGCCATGCCGTTGAAAGGCTGCAGCTGAAACGCCTCCCGCTTCCAGTCAACCACGATCACTTTGCTGGTGTCTCGGTTCAGACACGAAACATCCTGAAAAACACAAGGAAATCCAACGTGGAAGCGTCACAGAGACGTAAACCGACAGCTAAACGTTTTATCCCCGCCCCCCAAACATAATCTGAGGGGCGCTGTTGACCTTTTTACAGCCTAATCAAACACACAACTTCATCATCTCAATGATCCTTAATATTCGTAGGCATTAAAACCCAGGAAACACACTTTCTCTGTTAGCTCCAGCTGGTGTGCGAGGGACAGATGGAGGGGGACGCTGCTTGTCTTCTCCATCATCAGGCTCATCTGGTGCCAACCAGATAAGCCCCACCCCCCCACAGGACACTGCTGCTGTGTGTGTTTAAAGCCCAGCAGACGCCACCAATGAAAGGCATCCATCTTCCATCGGAGTGTGCTCATTCATCCACTCCTTTGCTTTGAGTGGATGAATTTCAGCTCTTCACCAAACTGGGCTCAGATCCAACCTGGTTAAAGTCGGTTAAAGACTTCAGCTTTGATGCAAAGCCGAGGGACAGGCTTGAGAGGATGTTGTTATCCAACTGTATCCTGTTAACTTTGGACTCTCAAACTCTGCAGGTGGATGCAAACATCATCCGTTCACCAGTTAGAATGAGAGTGAACAGGCTTTTTAACCAGTCCTCACACTGATTCCGAGGAGATTAAATGACGATCCTGTTTATTGAAGCTGCGATTTCTCCCCGTCGTGGACACATCAAGCTAAATGTCCCGAGTTTCAACAGGTGCTTGAGAGGCACGTGGAAACAAATACACAAGCCGACTATAATGAAACTATTCCTAGGTGTGTTTAAGGTGAATTATTCAGCGTCATGTGAACCAATGCCCGTCTTTAAACCCAATGATTTGATTGGATGCTGCAGGTAAACTTAGATATTCGTCTTTAACCATAAAGAAAACCGCTCAGATCTGTAAATGTGTCATTAGTCGACTTCTTTTAAACACATTTATTAAATAAAAGAGCAGGGAACCGCAGGGTTTTTGGTCGTAGCTCAGGGGAAAACTCATTTCTTTCTTTAGTTGGATGAAACACTTCAGCATCCTTCATGTCTTTATCTTCTGCGTTGTTGCTCAATCATCATCGCATGTTTCTTCCTTCTTATAATAACCAAACCGTTTCCAGACCGTAGATTAAATCTCTCACGACTACAGAATCGTGCTTTAACTCATCGGCTGGTTGATGTCACTTTGTCCTCGATCGATGGGGGTCAGTGTACCGAGGTTACCGCATCTTTAACATTAAAAATAAGTAGGGCTGGGCGAGTTAACTCGTTATTATGGCGTTAACTTGTCAATTATTTAACGCTGATAAATATTTTATCGCGCATTAACGCAGGTTTTTTAATTTTTTCATTATTTTTTTAGGCTATTGTGCCTGTTGCTCACAGGCTTTTATTTTGTAAAAGTCTGTTGCTCACAGGCTTTTATTTTGTAAAAGTCTGTCGCTCACAGGCTTTTATTTTGTAAAAGTCTGTTGCTCACAGGCTTTTATTCTGTAAAAGTCTGTTGCTCACAGGCTTTTATTTTGTAAAAGTCTGTTGCTCACAGGCTTTTATTTTGTAAAAGTCTGTTGCTCACAGGCTTTTATTCTGTAAAAGTCTGCTGCTGTCTGCTGTGGAACAGGAAAAGAAAGTAATCGGCGGATCCACCAAACATGGAGAAGGGTACGGAACTTTTACTCGGCCATTTTCATTTTAAAGTTCTTCCAGACGGCGGAGTCGACAGAACCAAAGTCATCTGTAAACTCTGCCAAGTTGAATTGTCTTCTCAGCGTAGTAGTTCCAGTCTAAAATATCACTTAAAGGCAAAACACACAACTGATAGCAGCAAGTCATTCAAGGAAACAGACAGTGGAGCGAGGCTTCTACATAAAAACTACAGAAAGATGCTGATGTTAAAAGTGTGTTTGCACAACAAATGTTATGGCACTTTCATTCATATGGCAGCACATTTAAAATAAAGCTAAATGCTAAAAGCTATACACTACTTTTGGATTCATTTTTGGATTCTGCGTACAAATGCGATTAATCGTGATTAAATATTTTAATCGTTGCCCAGCCCTAAAAATAAGGTTCCAGTTTGTATGTGTTCATCTTTTTCCCTACATCATTTACAATAGACTGAAGACGGTTAGGAGCTGATCTGACTTGATAACGATTGGTTATATTCCTCTAAGTGCAGTAAACCTACCAATCAAATGATAAATAATAGAAATAGATGAGAGTCGGGTCGAAATCTCTGAACCTGGTTAGAAACTGCTGCCTGGTTTGGTAACTTTTGACTCGATAAAGCAGCTTTAGTCTCTGGATTATGACTCCAGTCTGTACTCAGCATAACTTCAGATGCTTTTGAGGAAAAAAAGAGGTTTAATTTTTCAGTTTCATACTGTTTGTTTTATGAGTTTACGCATTATAAAGTGATCACTCCGACGAGAGTTTCTCTCAGAATGCTGCACGATTAAATTCAAATTAGAAGAGAATCCGTACAAAAAGAAAAAAGAGGAAACTAACTGGAAATGATGCAACAGGAATTCCTGAAAAGCTTCTTCATTTAAACTCTGATAAGTTTTCTGAGAAAATTATCTAAAAACAGGAGCAAAGCAGATGTTTGCAGAGGTCTTTCACACCCTCGCAGTTGCATCAATGAAAGGTCGCGCCCCGACAACTTCCTCAGCACTGCACTCCTCCGGGCTTTTGTACGACAACGCTGCTCGTCAAGCCTGCCGTGTGATGCTATTGGCAGGCGCCATCTGTGGCCGCAGATTAGAAGCAGGGATGACATCTACTGCTGAGCAGAGCAGACGCCACACCGGCGTCCAGCCGAGGAGACGGCGGTCACACACGCCACTTCAGTTCTGCTCAAAACGCACCGATTTCACTGCGTAGGAGCCCCAGGTGCAAAATAAAACCATTTAACAGAAGATTTAACAAGGGACGAGTTGCTATAAATGAGCTCTTTATTCCACACTTCAGGGGAGAGAACATCTGGTGTTCCAAAAGGTTCCTTCATGATCAACGATTTCTTTCTAACCTTTTACGTTTATTTAAAGATTTGTAAAAACAATTAGCTCTAATTTCTTTATCATTTTCTCCACTAAAAACAGGAAGCAGCTGCAGAGATTCACTGAAACGTGTTCCAACATGAACATAAACCCAGAATCTGAGTCAGAACCAGAGTTAGTTCAGTTCTGAGCAGCTTTAAAGTGAATATCTGCAGATGTTTCCATGGTAACAGCCGCAGAGATTCACTGAAACATGTTCCAACATGAACATAAACCCAGAATCTGAGGCAGAACCAGAGTTAGTTCAGTTCTGAGCAGCTTTAAAGGGAATATCTGCAGATGTTTCCATGGTAACAGCTGCAGAGATTCACTGAAACATGTACCAACATGAACATAAACCCAGAATCTGAGGCAGAACCAGAGTTAGTTCAGTTCTGAGCAGCTTTAAAGTGAATATCTGCAGATGTTTCCATGGTAACAGCTGCAGAGATTCACTGAAACATGTTCCAACATGAACATAAAGCCAGAATCTGAGGCAGAACCAGAGTTAGTTCAGTTCTGAGCAGCTTTAAGGTGAATATCTGCAGCTGTTTCCATGGTAACAGCTGCAGAGATTCACTGAAACATGTTCCAACATGAACATAAACCCAGAATCTGAGTCAGAACCAGAGTTAGTTCAGTTCTGAGCAGCTTTAAGGTGAATATCTGCAGATGTTTCCATGGTAACAGCTGCAGAGATTCACTGAAACGTGTTCCAACATGAACATAAACCCAGAATCTGAGGCAGAACCAGAGTTAGTTCAGTTCTGAGCAGCTTTAAAGTGAATATCTGCAGATGTTTCCATGGTAACAGCCGCAGAGATTCACTGAAACATGTTCCAACATGAACATAAACCCAGAATCTGAGGCAGAACCAGAGTTAGTTCAGTTCTGAGCAGCTTTAAAGGGAATATCTGCAGATGTTTCCATGGTAACAGCTGCAGAGATTCACTGAAACATGTACCAACATGAACATAAACCCAGAATCTGAGGCAGAACCAGAGTTAGTTCAGTTCTGAGCAGCTTTAAAGTGAATATCTGCAGATGTTTCCATGGTAACAGCTGCAGAGATTCACTGAAACATGTTCCAACATGAACATAAAGCCAGAATCTGAGGCAGAACCAGAGTTAGTTCAGTTCTGAGCAGCTTTAAGGTGAATATCTGCAGCTGTTTCCATGGTAACAGCTGCAGAGATTCACTGAAACATGTTCCAACATGAACATAAAGCCAGAATCTGAGGCAGAACCAGAGTTAGTTCAGTTCTGAGCAGCTTTAAAGTGAATATCTGCAGATGTTTCCATGGTAACAGCTGCAGAGATTCACTGAAACATGTTCCAACATGAACATAAACCCAGAATCTGAGGCAGAACCAGAGTTAGTTCAGTTCTGAGCAGGCCCAGATGCATCTCTCAGCTCCTGTGTCAGGTCTTTGCTGGATTTTTTCCTCTTTCTTAAGGACATCACTTTCAGATCCTGTTCATCTGCTGGAGATAGTTCTTTAGGCCTGACACTTCTTCTTTTGTCCTCCACTTGTCCTGTTTCCTCAAATGTTTTAAGGACACACTGCACACCATGCTGAGATATGCCAAGTTTTCAGCTAACAGCTCTTTGGGAATCACCTTGTTGCTGCAGAAATCCTGTTTTCTGTCTGTCACACTGTGTTATCTTTGCTGTTTTTCACACATGCAGCTAAAGAAATGGGAACAAATCTTAATTCCAGTCTAAAACCCACAAAGAGCTTCTAGATTATTCATTTCTGGTGGCATAAAACAGTTTAATCATTTCATTTATATTAATTGTTCCATAATAAGTCATTAGATTATATCTTATATTCCTTTTTTAAGCTTTAAATTGAATCTTATTTACTTTTTCTTGATGTTGAATAACATAATTATTATTGTCTGTTTTTTTCCTACTTTTAGACGTGATAACGTTCATTTTTTGGGGATTAGGATTTTTTTTTAACCGAATTTCTTATATTAATTTGACTCTTTTGGTAACTGAAAGCAGTTTTAACGTAAATGTTCAACAAAGTTGAAACTATGAAGCTGTTTTTCACAGATGCAGCTAAAGAAATGGGAACAAATGATGTGTCTCTGTGACAGGCTGCTGGGAACAAAGTGCCTAAAGATCCAGTTTAAAATGGCTTATTTGCTAAGTAGTCTGTTCTGTGTGGACACAACACTGGTTCATCCCTTGAGTTAGGAGCCTTTTTCCTGCCTGAATGGTTCACAGCTCAGAGTTAAGTGGCTGAACAAAGAAAAAACACATTCCTCTGAAGATGCTCAGGTACAAGGACTGGACTGAAGATGAGGGAAGAAGCAGAAAATGTCCAAAGAGAAACTCTGAAAGAGCTTCAGGAAGCTGCAGAACTGTTGATCAGGACTCCGGACCAGTCCTGGTTTCATCATATTAAACTAAAGAGGAGCCTGAGCCGAGTCTTTGGACCATTGTAAACGAGTTTCAGTGTCATAAATATTAAATATCAGGCTTATAGAAACCGACACAGGACAGATAATCCGACTGTTGTGTTTCTTGCGACCCAACAAACAATAAGACGTCTGATCCACTTCAGGCCCGCCGCGACGCTCAGATGCAGGCCAGAAAACAATGGCAGCAGGCGGACAACGGAGGGTCAGCGCAGAGGCTAACGAGGAGATGTTTCAGTTTGGGGCATTAAATGTTCTGAAAGTGGAAAAGAAAACAGCTGCTGGAATCAGCTCAATAAGCTCCCTCTCATTAGACTAAACCTAAGCCCTGCCTGTGTTTTCTCCTCATTAGAGATGAAGCAACTCCGCTCGACTAAGGTCGGAGCTAAAATAAAAACACTTTAATTAAATAAGAACTTACTGCTAAAGTCCATGTAGGTTTTTTTAGAGCCTTTTTTAAATAGTTTTTATCTCATTTACGGCAGAAAATGCGCAAATAGGCAATAAATAACACCGTGGTCATTGGAGATTTAACAGATGTATGTAGGATGCAAAGTCCATGTAGGTTTTTAAGAGCCTTTTTAAAAAAAAATTGATCTCATTTACGGCAGAAAATGCACAAAAAACAAGGTGTTCATGGGAGATTTAACAACTTTCTCTGGACATATGCAGGATTTGCAACTCTCCCTCAGCATATGGAGCATTAATAACTCTCTCCGAGCATCTGTCGGGTCTGTCTTGGCTTTATGGAGATGAGATGATAAAAGTGTGTCTTCTTTCTGAGAAGTAGGTTAACCAGCTCCTTACAGCCACCAGACAGCTTTCAATTAAAAAACAGAGATGACAGTTGGAGGGGGAGACGGAGGAGGGAGGGAGGGAGGAGAAAGCAGGGAGGGAGGAGAGGAGGTGAGATAAGAGGAATAAGGGAGAGAGGAGGCAGAAGGTTAATGAGGCCTGGGGGGGGGTCTATTGTGGTGAAGAAGAGGAGGAGAAATCAATGTCGGCAGCAGAAGGCAGCCATGGAGCGCAGACACGGGGGGTAACACAGACCTGTGGAGGCCGGTTTGCCCGACTGGAACAGCAAGCTCTGAGCATGTGACCCCCCCCCCCCCTCCTCCACAACCTCTAAATATGAACTAAAGAATGAAACACAAAACAAACCCGGAGGAGAAAAAGAACCTGGCACAGGGCGGCTTCTGACTGCTCAAACATCTGGAAATATCACTTTTATTTGGAGGTTATCCCTTCATATTTCTACTTCTTTTACAATAAAAACGTTTATGAGCAGCGCAGTAATGTGCTGACTGGAAGGAAGCACGCATTCCTCAGATGTCAGAGAGGATTCGGTCCGTGTGCCATGGCACCTATCCTGCGTTTGCTTAGAGCGGAGATACATGCGGCTCCTCAAGCTTTAATTGGCGGCTCGCACTCGCATGGTAGCTTATAACAATATGGTAACAATAACAATACATTTTTTTCAAATAACATACAGCGAATGCTGCACAGTATTAAGTATTTTTATTAAGTTTGCATTTTTGTAGTATTAAGTATTATTTAGGGCGGGTGCGTTAACTCGTTATTATGGCGTTAACTTGTTAATTATTTAACGCTGATAAATATTTTATCGTGCATTAACGCAGGTTTTATTATTTATTTTATTATTGTAAAAGTCTGTTGCTCACAGGCTTTTATTATTGTAAAAGTCTGTTGCTCACAGGCTTTTATTATTGTAAAAGTCTGTTGCTCACAGGCTTTTATTTTGTAAAAGTCTGCTGCTGCCTGCTGTGGAACAGGAAAAGAAAGTAATCGGCGGATCCACCAAACATGGAGAAGGGTACGGAACTTTTACTCGGCCATTTTCATGTTAAAGTTCTTCCAGACGGCGGAGTCGACAGAACCAAAGTCATCTGTAAACACTGCCAAGTGTAATTGTCTTCTCAGCGTAGTAGTTCCAGTCTAAAATATCACTTAAAGGCAAAACACACAACTGATAGCAGCAAGTCATTCAAGGAAACAGACAGTGGAGCGAGGCTTCTACATAAAAACTACAGAAAGATGCTGATGTTAAAAGTGTGTTTGCACAACAAATGTTATGGCACTTTCATTCATATGGCAGCACATTTAAAATAAAGCTAAATGCTAAAAGCTATACGCTACTTTTGGATTCATTTTTGGATTCTGCGTACAAATGCGATTAATCGTGATTAATCAGGGAAATCATGTGATTAATTAGATTAAACATTTTAATCGTTCCCCAGCCCTAAAAAAAAAATGTGTGCCAGACAGACAAAAACACCCTAAACTCCCCAAACTCACTCCAACCTTTCGCTTAGTTCAGCCAAACTTTGGTATGAATGCTTGTAGGATTGTGAAGATGTTGTTTAATCCCATTAACACCAAATGAGCCACATAATGCTGTCGCCAGTACATGCGCTGCCGTAGGCTTTAACCTGGTTCAGAATGTTTTTGTCTGTCTGGCACAGATTTGCCATGTTTTTCGTATTTTTTATATTTTTCGTACAGGAGTGGACCGAGAATGGATCCCTGTGGAACACCGCACATAAAGCCCGGTGTAGCTGAGTCTGGTAGCTGATCCAGATACATTTGATTTATAACGGTAATGGAGGAGAGATGCTGATGTTAAAAGTGTGTTTGCACAACAAATGTTATGGCACTTTCATTTATATGGCAGCACATTTAAAATAAAACTAAATGCTAAAAGCTATACGCTACTTTTGGATTCATTTTTGGATTTTGTATATTTTTAAATGCGATTAATCGGGGAAATCATGTGATTAATTAGATTAAAAACTTTAATCGTTGCCCAGCCCTAGTATTGAATGCATATTTGCAAAAGGGGGCTTTAGTATGTTGTCGTAAAAGTGGCTCTTCCCTTGATTTTGCTCTGCCAATGTGGCTCTTGTGAAAACAATAGTGAGTATCAGAGTTAGAGCTTCATCGTCCTCAGAACACAACGCGATGCGCTCACAAGCCAAATCTGAGTCTCACAACCCCCCCCACCCATCCAGGCCTGCCGTTCACATGTGGAAACAGCTGGAGCTGACACACAAACACACGGTCCTACCTTTACATGATGGCCCTCCATGTAGCGCGTTGCGTCTCTGAAGAGGCGGTACATGACGAAACCCTGAGGGTCGATGCTGTCGATCAGAGGATACGCCGTCTGCACGGAAAGGAGACGCAACAATCGAGCTATTGGTACAACAATGAGCGGAACACTCAAAGGTTTCTTAAATCTTTTATTCCACTTCAGTTCTGATCATAACTACCAAGTTTTCAATTATTTTCAAAAAATGTAACCCTTTAAATACTGGTTTATATGATGTAAACGCCAATTTCTGTAATAAAAACCCCACAAAAACTGCTGTATTTTCAATATATAGACTGCAAAGTGGAATTGTTGAGCAGGGATAATTATGGTCTGGGATATGTCAATGATCAGCAACAACATTGATTTTTGGGGATTTTTAATTTTTTTGCTTTGTCTGATATAATGGATGTCTATGGGAGCCGTTTCTGTAATCTGCCACTGCAGAAAAACTAAAAAGCTATAAAAACTGATGTTGTAGCTCATCAATAACATATCCCAGACCTAATAATCCCCCATAGAATATTTCACTTTGCATTGCATACATTGACAATATAGCAGTTTTTGTGTGTGTGTTTTAACAGAAATTGGTGCTTACCTCATATACACTGGTATTTAAAGGGTTAATTTATTTTTAAATAATTGAAAACTTGGTGGTTATGATCAGAACGGAAATGGAAAAAAAGTGGAAAAAAATATTAACATATGGTATTTTGGGATCATTTTAGAAGGGGACAAAAATGTCCCTTTTCAGAAATTGAGGAATTTTTTTTAATTTTTTTTATTATAAATCAGGCATAACAAAAAAATAAAAAAATCCCTAAAAAAAAAAAAAATCAATGTTGTTGCTAATCATTGACATATCCCAGACCATAATTATCCCTACTCAATAATTCCACTTTGCATTCCATA
Organism: Odontesthes bonariensis; assembly: GCF_027942865.1. Taxonomy (NCBI): domain Eukaryota; kingdom Metazoa; phylum Chordata; class Actinopteri; order Atheriniformes; family Atherinopsidae; genus Odontesthes; species Odontesthes bonariensis. The sequence goes on from NC_134514.1 coordinate 3,084,523, forward strand.
TTTTGAAAATACCGGCACCAAAAGGCTTAAAATTTGGGCTAAAAAGTTCAAATTGGCATCTAAAGGGTTAATTTTTTGGAAAATAATTTAAAACTAGGTAATTATGATCAGAATTTAAGTGGAATAAAAGATTTATGAAAAAAAAAGTGAAAAAAATAAATAAATTATGTTTTAGGTCGTTTTAAAAAGGGACAAAAAAAGTCCCTTTTCAGAAATTAAGGAGTTTTTTTTCTACACAATGAAAAATTGCATCGTATATGATGTGTGTTTGAAATTAAAAAAAAAAAAAAAATTGTAAAAAAAAATAAAAAATGCACAACTGGACCAAATATGATGAGTATCACTATTTCCAGTGTGAAATTAGAGGAGAAAGTTGAGAAAAATGTCCCCTATCAGGGATTAGGGTTAAAGGGCGTCTGTTTGTTTGTGTTTGGCGGACTGTAAACAAGTCGACTCGCATCACAAACAAACGGAGCAGAGGCGTCTGACGGCCACGTTAACATCTTAAAGCAGAGAGCCGTCCTCCCGTGTTTATGACCAACAGTGAAGCCGCTGAATTACCATGCCGGTCTCCGCCGTGAAGATGACGATCTCATAGAGCGGCGCCAGCTGCTGGAACAGGTAGTCGATGCCAGGACGCTTCTTAAAACGCCAACCGGTCGACAACTGGACACAAAGATGAGACAAACAAAGCGTGGTTTTAGGTTAAAGCAAAGAAAAGCTGCTTCACAACATCTGGAGCATCTTACCAAGTATATTTGTCTCATTGAGCATCTCATTACACTTAATATCAGACACAACTGCCTAACAACTTCTATTTCAGCCAGATATAGGGACTTGTTTTAATACAATACATCTTGAATATCTTGTTAAGTGAAAAAGTCTTGAAAACATCTTATTTTGAGTCATATTTCACATGAAACAAGCTTTTTTTTTTACATTTGAAGAGGTTTTTAAGCTAATTCCAAGATCACTATTCACTCAAAAGTCCTAAATATCACATTTTATTTCAAGAAATCTTGACAAGCCGATTTTCACTAGTTCCATTGGCAGATTTTTTTGCTTATTTCAAGCAGAAACGTCTTTTATTTGTTGTTGAGGGGCATTTTTTTCCAATGTGGCCTCTGGGCCGGTCACCAGGGGGTGTGATCGTGAAGTTTAACGTTTCTCAGATAAATAAGACGCATCAATGCGAGTATCGATGATTTTTGTTGTTTGTGTTGTGATTAATCGGTGAGTCGGTGTCGTAAAAAAGCTCAAGGTGACACATTCAAATGTCTTTTTTATTAATTATTAAGTCAGAAAATACACATTCTGATATTTGTCATTTATTTGAGGAACTTTTTCAGGTTAAAGATATTATTTCCGTGTCTTTTTTTTCCGTGCGACCACTTGAAGAGGTCAAGATTCATCTTGTTTTCGACTTGTTTTAATACAATACATCTGGAATATCTTGTTAAATGAAAAAGTCTTAAAAACAAATTGTTTTGAGTCATATCACATGAAACAAGCTTTTTTTTTTTTACATTTGAAGAGGTTTTTAAGCTAATTTCAAGATCACTTTTATCTCAAAAGTCCTAAATATCACATCTTATTTCAAGAAATCTTAACAAGCCGATTTTCACTAGTTCCATTGGCAGATTTTTTTTGCTTATTTCAATCAAAAACGTCTTTTATTTGTTGTTTTTTTACTTATTTTTGGAGGGGCAGTTTTTTCCAGTACTCTTTCCGAACACACACTTATGAATAGATATCATCACTTTTACAACCTTATTTTGACCCGTCAGTAGAAAAAAAAACAAAAAAAAAACAACTCACATTGGTGCATTTTGTCTCGTATTCCTCCCACATTGAAATGTAAGAAAAGTGAAATAAAACCCAACAGACACAGAATAAAACACCAAATAGTAACGGTTTCCCTGCCTTGGACCATCACTGGGAGCTCATTTTTAGCAAAAACTGAGAAAGTAAGGCTTGAAGTTACCCACAACAGAAGTCAAACTGATCAACGTAGACCAGAAGAATGTTTCAGATTAATTTAATCCTGAGAAACAAACTGTTGATGCACAAAACACCGTCAGTCACTTCCTTCCACATCTTGGCATAAAGTGCAGAACACTGAGGCTCGTGTTTCACAGTTTTCATAGAGTAAAAAGATTAATTATTCACTTTACAGCACTTTTTATTGCCTTTCTACAAAGTTTTGACTCTTTAATCAGATGATCGTCGGTAGACTTTTGTGTAATTGAGGTTGCTGGAGTTGGGTCAACACAGAAGTCTGACCTAAACTCCGACTTAAACAGCAACTGTGATCCAAATACTTTTAGGAGATAAGAGTGATGGATCCTCAGAGTCGAGTTTCTGCTCAGGAGTGAAGAAAATCTGGAGCTTTTACATTGAAGTTTGAAGTGTCACCAGAGGGGGCAGTATAGGCTGCACTGTTAGGGGTCGTAGTTCTAACAGGAAGCAGTCTTCAGGGAGGAAAAAACTACAAGGACGGTGATGGAAATCCACAAGAGCGAGATCAAGCGACCTCCTCTCGAGGAATCACTTGAATCTCTGGGAATATCTGAGATATTAAATTAGATCTGAGATATATTAAATCAGATCTGATATATTAGATCAGATCTGAGATATATTAAATCAGATCTGAGATATATTAAATCAGATCTGAGATATTAAATCAGATCTGAGGTAATTATCTTAAACCGATAAAAAAAAAAATCACCTCAAGCAACTTTTCTTCCTCTTTTTCTTCTAAATGAGACAAAAAAAACAGAAGCTGAGCGTCTAACCGTGCTGCCACAGCTGCATGAAGCACATCTGTCTGTGAGTAGCCTCAGCATCACAGCTGCCGGCTGCTGTTAAACATCTGGAAACAGAGCAGCTGGATCAGTGTTTGTGTGTTTGTTTGGGCTAAACACACCGATGCTCTCAGGTAGTTTTCTCTTGTTGTGCTCAGGATTTAAAAGATAAAAAGCAGCTGCGATCACAGCCATAAAAACGACGGTTGAAGCCGTTTTCTGTGTGTGCGGTCGGAGGTGAAGCGTGTGCCGTGTGTACGGTGTGTGTTTCTGCTTTAACAGGCGGCAGGTGTCGGGTTACGGCTGCTGCGCACCTGTCAGGTAAATGAACAACATGTGTTTGTGTCTGAGGAGACAGCTCGACAGGTGGTGGGACACGCCCTCCACCTGCCCCACAAAGCCATTAACCCCCCCTGCTCCTGTCTGTAACTGTTAACCATTCACCTCTGCTACATCTTAAAGGAGCATTCAGCTGTTTTCAGGCCTTTTTAAAAAAAAATAATAATAATTTGATCCTATGAGGAGCAGAGATGTTCACAGGAGCTCCAGTTTGTCCACAAAATGTGTTCAAAAACAACGTTTCCTCAGAGGAAGATTTGGAAGGGATCTGCATATTAGCGTCTGGGATTGAGCGTCACCATGGAAACGTGTGCTGTGGTCAGAGCCATCGTTGTTCCAGATCTTTGTTGGAAGAAACGGAGCAAAGAGCCAAAGCAGCATCCAGCCTGCTGCCAGCAGCCGGCCCCTGCAGCCAGGCTCTGGGATGGGAGGGGCTCGGATCAGGGCCCCAAGGAGCAAAGCTCATTTCCACTTCTGGGACGGCAGCACTGATGCAGAAAAGCTCCGACGTCCGAGCACTGTTCAAGCAGACCATGGAAAAGCACATTCTGCACACTTTGTTTGAATTTTTCATGGTTTTTTTTACGTGTTTTCATATGTTTTTTACGTGTTTCTACGTGTTGTTACGCGTTGTTAACGTGTTTTCACGTGTTGTTACATGTTGTTACGCGTTTTCACGTGTTTTTACGCGTTTTCACGTGTTTTTAGGCGTTGTTACATGTTGTTACGCGTTTTTACGTGTTGGTACGCGTTTTCACGTGTTCTCACTTGTTGTTACGTGTTTTTACGCGTTTTCACGTGTTGTTACATGTTTTCACGCATTGTCATGTGTTTTCTACGTGTTGTTACGTGTTGTTACGTGTTTTCACGTGTTGTTACGTGTTTTCACGTGTTCTCACTTGTTGTTACGTGTTTTTACGCGTTTTCACATGTTGTTACATGTTTTCACGCATTGTCATGTGTTTTCTACGTGTTGTTACGCGTTTTTACGCGCTGTTAACGTGTTTTCACGTGTTGTTACAACACGTGTTGTTACGCGTTTTCATGTGTTTTCTACATGTTGTTGCGTGTTTTCACGCGTTTTCACGTGTTGTTACGCATTTTCACGTGTTGTTACATGTTTTCACGTGTTCTCACTTGTTGTTACGTGTTTTTACGCGTTTTCACGTGTTGTTACATGTTTTTACGCGTTTCATGTGTTTTCTACGTGTTGTTACGTGTTTTCACGTGTTCTCACTTGTTGTTACGAGTTTTTACGCGTTTTCACATGTTACATGTTTTTACGCGCTGTTAACGTGTTTTCACGTGTTGTTACAACACGTGTTGTTACGCGTTTTTACGCGTTTCATGTGTTTTCTACGTGTTGTTGCGCGTTTTCACGTGTTGTTACGTGTTTTCACGGGTTGTTAACGTGTTTTCACGTGTTGTTACGTGTTGTTACGCGTTTTCATGTGTTTTCTACGTGTTGTTACGTGTTGTTACGTGTTTTCACGTGTTGTTACGTGTTTTTACGCGTTTTCACGTGTTGTTACGTGTTTTTACGCGTTTTCACGTGTTTTCACGTGTTGTTACGCATTTTCACGTGTTGTTACGTGTTGTCACGTGTTCTCACTTGTTGTTACATGTTTTTACGCGTTTCATGTGTTTTCTACGTGTTGTTACGTGTTTTCACGTGTTCTCACTTGTTACGTGTTTTTACGCGTTTTCACATGTTACATGTTTTCACGCGTTTTTATGCGCTGTTAACGTGTTTTCACGTTACAACACGTGTTGTTACGCGTTTTCATGTGTTTTCTACGTGTTGTTGCGCGTTTTCACGTGTTGTTACGTGTTTTCACGTGTTTTTACGCGTTGTTAACGTGTTTTCACGTGTTGTTACGTGTTGTTACGCGTTTTCATGTGTTTTCTACGTGTTGTTACGTGTTTTCACGTGTTGTTACATGTTTTCACGTGTTTTTACGCGTTTTCAAGTGTTTTCCACGCATTTTCACCTGTTTTCTACGCGTTTTCACGGGTTTTCATATATGTTTCACATACGTTTCACATGTGCTGCCTTCAGGACCACATCTGTTCCAGGGACGTCCGAGCACTGTTCAAGCAGACCATGGAAAAGCACATTCTGCACACGTTCTGTTTTAATTTTTCAGGCATTTTCTACATGTTTTGATGTGTTTTTAATGTGTTTTCTACGTGTTTTCTTTCCTTTTTTTCCCACATCTGTTCCAGGGACGTAAGTTAGGGTTGAACAATACCGTAAATCCTCTAATATTGGCCTGTATTCCATTACTGGCCGGGATTCTAATATTGGCCGGTCTCGCTGTCGGAGGAGGTAAATACTGGCCGGACTCTTATACAGGCCGGGTCTATAATTAGAACCAACGATTTCTCTGGGCAGCCTCAACATTATACCGGTACTTGTGATCGTAACATACAAGACTTGCAGCTCAATGCGCTTTACAGTCAGATTACCGGTAACAACAAAGTTAAAGCAAAATTAAGTAAAGATATATGGTATGTTGAAATTAGCATTCACTTCTATAACTATCGCATTCGAATGCGATCACGATCGTGAGTGAGCCTGTCCACTCTGACTTGCAATAACGGCCAAACTACCGATATCGTTTTTTACAGCCCTGCGCTGCTGCCCGTCTGCACGAGGAAGAGAACAGACAGGCAGCAGAACATGAGGAGGACGAAGAAGAACTGTACAATAATGAACTTGTTGTAGAGACTGGCGCGAGTGATGAGGAGATTATGGGGAGAGATGAAGAGGAGATGAAATACCGGTAGCCTAATTATCACCATGGTTAAGTGACAATGCACTACTGGTAACTGCGGTCAAGTGAGCCGCGGATGAACGAGTGGCGGCTCACTTGACCGCAGTCTACTGGTACCGGTATGTTTGCTACGTTTCTGTTACCATATTACCGGTACTACACTGGAATTTAGCCTGAATTGCCGGTATTTGTCTATTTTATAGGTTCAAATAGACACAAAATCTCGTTTTTATTCATTCCACTGGTAGTCTGTTTTGCTCAAATAGAAATAGAGGCCTGTCTCTAATTCTGGCCTCCTTCCAATAATGGCCGGGACCAAGATGCACGTGAGTGAATAAAGGCCCCGGCCTATATTAGAGGATTTACGGTATATCGTTATCGTATCAATATCTAGATATGAACATTCAAGATATCAATATCGCAAATTCAACGATATCAACGATATATTTTCCCCCGCATGTGCAGCTCAAAAAATTTTTACGCTTTCCCTTATGTAGAGCTGAAGGCAGCCAATGACAAATATCCGAGGGAGACGGAGACACTCTACATTCACAGCGGGGAAATTAAAAAGAGAAACATGAGGCCGGTGCAGAATCTGCGCAGTCGACAGATTTAGTGGCAAAAAATAAGTCATTCTCCATTATTTGGAGGTATTTCTGATTCAAAAAAGAGGATGTGAACCAGAGCGAGGTGTTGGCAGCACAACAAACATGTTCCACCACCTGAAACAACACCACCACGTGCTGCAATGAGAGAAACGGCGGAGACTTCTCAGTCATCCAAAGTGAAGCCCCAGCAAAGTTTGATCGCTGATGCCTTCAGTAGCGTTACGCCATACGAGTCGACGTCCACCCGGCACAAAGACATTACAGATGCTGTAAATTACCACATGGTGCCCGTGTACACCGTCACAAAAGAGGGCTTTCTGAAAATGGTTCGGACGCTGGACAAAAGTTACAAAATACCATCCCGAACATATTTTAATCAAGTGGCCGTTCCAAAAATCTACAACGAATGTAAAATGAATGTTGAATCCGAGCTCCGTGAAATCGAACATTTTGCGACAACCACGGACCTGTGGTGGAGCCGGACGACTGAACCTTAGTTTATAACAACAAACTTCCAACTCAAGACCCGAGGTCTGCAGACGTCCTTCTTTTGTATTATGTTTTTTATTTTTCAGAAAAATGCTGAGTTTTCACTGAACCCACTGAAGTCATATCGTATCGATATCGAGATATGAAATTTTGTCCATATCGTTCAGCCCTAACGTCCGAGCACTGTTCAAGCAGACCATGGAAAAGCATAATTCTGTTTTAATTTTTCATGTGTTTTCATGAGTTTTTACGTGTTTTTTGACCATGGAAAAGCACATTCTGCACACTTTCCAAAGGCCCGGCTGAGGAAGAAGAGGGGACGGGTGCTGGACTGACCTGTCCCCAAACTCTGAAACAACCCCCCCTGCCTGGAACCGACACTCTGAGAGCTACTTTAGAGATTATAAAACGATTATAAAAGAAAGCAAAGCTCCAGGTTCAAAATGTTAATAAATGCTCACATATAATGTTATAAAGTGGCAGGATTATTGAGCTCAGTGAGGACCGTGTGGTTCTGCTGAATCACAAACACCGGTTCAACATGCTAACACCAGCAGGAAGCACAGCGGGGGGGGGGGGGACGCACCGACCACTCCGGGTGCAGCAGGACGTCGGTCAGCTCCAGCACCAGGGTGTAGGGCGGCTGGTAGTACGGCTCCTTCACCGGGTCGGGCAGCAGCTTCGGGCTCGTCGGCTCGATGATCATCTGACGTCCCAAACGAAAGGAAAAACAAACTTCAGATTTCAGGAGATTTCAAACCGCGAACACATTTCAGCAGATGAGGAAGTTGGGAGAGTCTGAAATCTTTTTTAATGAAACCCTAAACAGGAAAAAGGGACAGACCAACACGTGTTCATTCTGTTCATTCTGGAGGAAAACCCAAAACCAGAAGCTCGCTGAGAATTCCACTTCCTGTTCAGTGGAGCGGATGTGAATAAAGTAAAGTTTTATTCAAATGACTAAAAACTAGCCCAAGTTACTCTGTGTCGGTAACAGGATTTAAAGTGGAAGAGAAACAGAAGCCATGAGAATGTGGATAGGAATAGATTAAACTTTTATTGACGTTTTCAGTGTAAAAATCTGCAGATTTCACAATAAAAGTCTCAGAGGAAAGAGTCTCTGAATAAAAGCCAGCTGTATGTGTCAGTGTCAGGTCCGAGTTACCCTGCAGTCACATTAACCAACTCATCAGTTCTGTTCAGGGGAATCCCCACAGAAGAACTCTCTGAAAACTATTTAAAAGGGTTCCAGCTGCAGCTTCTGCTCCATCTGAGTCAGAGTAAGTGGGGTCACATGGCCCTGAAAGGATCGGATTATTGGCTAAATTACAATCAGACTGAGTTATTAAGTGCATGTAGACACCTTAATCTGACTAAGAACTGGATCGGATCGGATTCAGACCCCGAGATAACTGGGCTGAAAGTCACTCTAAACCTGCTTGTAGACGCTGAAGCTCGTGGTGAATCAGACTTTGCGTTCTGCGCATGCTCCAGATGTTTTCCCGGGGTCGTGACCCGGAAGTCAAAGGAGACGATATTCCTGTTGTTGTCGCCGTCAGAAAGAAACAAACAACGCGATGGAGAATGCTCCGTTGGGCATCGAGTTTGTGCAACAAGCAGCTCATCACAGACCAAATGTAGAGGGACGTAGCTTCATCTTGCTCTGCGTTCTCCATCTTTCTCCAATGCCTGAGTTTGTTGTTGTTGTTGGTGGTGAAGAGGTCAACAGGAAGTGGCTCTATTAGCAACAGCTGGAATGGGTACAGCGCCACCTATCATACCGGGGTATGACACGCTTTGTGCCTCTGATCCCATTCATTCACCGCCATATATCCAAGGAGAATTACCCTCGCTCAGCTCATTCTGATTGTAATTTAGCCAATAATCTGATCCTTTCAGAGCCATGTGACCCCGCTGAGTGTTATCTTAATAATCCTAAACTACCCGAGTTCTCCTCACATTGTATTAAACATTCTCCTGTTCAAAAACAAAGGTTCACCACAACATGTTGGATAGAAGCAGAAGTTAAATCCCCCCGAAACAGAAACATCTGGATGCTGCAGGATGCAGCTCCAACATGTTTCTTTAAGGAATTAGAAGCTCCTCATTAACTCTCCATGTTTTCTCCCACTTTTTGAAACATAATGAGGAATTAAATCAGTTATTTTAAGCTGGTGATTTTTATGATATAAAGCCGGGTTAAAGCTGGACGTTTTCATGAATTTCTGCTCGATCGGACTCACCTGTCTGTAGTCCTGGAAGTATTTGAAGGTTCTTCTTAACTGCTGGACCACTGGAGGGTCTGAAAGAGAGAACGGAGAGCTAACCTTCAGCCGGTCATTATTTCAGATGTTTTGTGGCTGCACAGACAAAGACCAGAGCAGCAATAAGTCTGCAAAGTGTTGGGAGCTTCCTGAACAGAGCACAGATGCAGCGTGGAGGATCCTAAAAAATCTACAACTCCCTCAGGAGACATCCCCAGCAGCTGATAACATCTGAGCGGCTCAATGAGGCTGTCTGGACCCGGAGCGTCGCCCACGCCAAGCCGACGCCGCTTTCTGAAAGCTCCTCATTAACCTGGCTTCTCTCATCAGCTGCGATTTATTCCATTAAACCTCAGAACTCACTGCAGGAAATGTAGGTTTCTGAAGCTCACGGATGCTTCCTTTAACCTGAACAAAGGCAGAGCAGGACGGCCGATTGGTTGAGATCACCTGATGTGATCGATGCCACGGAGACACGACTGGAGTCAACCTGCTGAGAACTAATAATAATGATAATAATAATAAGCCGGTGTTTCCCATGAGGCCGCGGGCTCATTACCTAGATAAACAAACACTTGTGTCCATCTCTGAACACACACACACGCTGAGGGAAGGTCCCAGGGGACTCAATCCCCCAGAGTTCAATGCAGCGTGCTGAAGCAGGAAGCAGAAGCCATCTGCCGCCGTCCTGCTGTGATGACACGCCGACAGGCTGGAAACACTTTCACATGCGTAGACAGGCGTGTGCAGTAAATAAGTGAACGGGGGCGGCGCTAAGAGGAGGATCAAAAAGAGAAACCGTATACTGCATACTGATCGATCAGACAGTATGCAAAGCGTTTACCCACAATGCATTGCGCTCCTGCCCGAGCTGAAATCAGCCGGCCTGAAGCTGATTTCTCTTAAGCTCTAAACTCTGTAAACTTTAGCAACATTTGAAACATTTTCAGGAGAGAAAGTAGTCGTTTAGATCCCCAACGTGTTGAAAACCTGACAAAATACCGGCTGTTTACAATTTTGTTCCCACGAATTCGGCGCTACTAAAGCTAGCCGCAGTGAGCAACACACTTCTGGTTATTTTCACAAAATAAAATACCTGTTGCCTTTTATCATAGGGAAAGCTATAATTTGTCATTTTTGGAAAATTGTTGTACGAACTCTGTCAGATATGAGTGACTTTAAACTGCCCATGGACCCTGCTCTACACCTTCTGGATGATGACTCTCAAATTTGTATGAGTGAAAGGTCTAGAAAACCCCCAAAAATGATTGTACAGGTTTGGCTAACCCCCCCACAATTTATCGTTGGAACACCGGCTGCATATGTTTCTGGACTTTCTTTATCTTGAACTTTCTTCTACAAGGACAAATGGTGCCAAACCAAGGACGATGCAAACTCGTTCCAATGGAGTTACCAGAGTTAAAGAATTGTTACTGAAGAAAATCTAACGAAATTGTCTGTGTAACTGTTTGTGAACTGTTATGGGTGTCATTTGACTCCCATGTAGAAGGATGGGGGGAGGGAGGGTAAGTTCAATAGCTGTACTCATCAGTTGTATTGATATTTGCTTGTGAAAATCAATAGAAAATGAGTTAAAAAAAAAAGAGGCTGTGTTCGAAACCGCATACCACATACTTCCATACTACATACTGCATACCACATACTTCCATACTACATACTCATCTATCAGACAGTATGCAGAGCGTTTACCCACAATGCATTTCGCTCCTGCCCGAGCCGAAATCAGCCGGCCTGAAGCTGATTTCCCTTAAGCTCTAAACTCTGTAAACTTTAGCAACATTTGAAACATTTTCAGGCGAGAAAGTAGTCGTTTAGATCCCCAACGTGTTGAAAACCTGACAAAATACCGGCTGTTTACAATTTTGTTCCCACGAATTCGGCGCTACTAAAGCTAGCCGCAGTGAGCAACGCACTTCCTGTTATTTTTACAAAATAAAATACCCATTGCCTTTTATCATAGGGAAAGCCATTACCATACAATTGGTGCTTTTGTTTTGAAAACAGGAAGTGAACCTACCCTCGTTGTAGCTAGCTTGAAACTGCCGTTTTGACAGGAAATGACGATCGGCGACGTCACGTTACGTTGCATCTTGGGTAGTTTGAGTATGAGTAGTAACCTCATGATGCATACCCAACATTTCAGAGAATCTAGTATGCATCCGGGTGGAGGACCCACTTAGAAGAGCCCCAACAAAGCCACCCGTGTAAGGAAAAAATGTGCGTTCGTATGATCTCAGCCCTGTCAGTATGTGTGGAAGTCCTCTGCAGGGGATGGGATTAACACGAGCTTTTATCATGTTAATTAAAGAGCGGGTGATGGAGGAGGTGGGGTGAAAGTTGGGCTTCGGAGGGGCCGATGGGTGGATGAAAGGAAAGGGAGGGGAGAATCTGTCATACACAAAAAACTCCAAAAGGTTTCCCAAAGAAAGTCAGAGAAAGTCAGAGAAACAGAAACTGAGTCTGAAACACCTTCAAAGCTTCTTCTCTGTGCACGGAAACAGAAGTTCTAACGGCTCCAACCATCAGGTCACCAGGAGGCGCTTACAGAGCAGATTTCCTGCCTTAATATCTGCCTTCGGTGTCGTCTCTGTGTGCGTTTCAGCCCGGCAGAACCTGAGAACTGCTGAACTCCATCTTTAGGGTCTTTTTTTAACTGAGAACTCGGGGTAGATTCTGTCCCAGCAGGAGAGTGATGAAGCAAAAAGCTTTAATGAATAACATCAGTTCCTGCAGCCTTAAACGCTTCCAAACACACAGATGAACGCATTCTTCTTCTGTCCATCGGAATTTCTTTGGAAACAGACGCCTGCAGATTATGTCTTAAGTTATGAAACGCAGACAGGTGACACCGTGATGTTTAAGATGAATCACAGCTGCCAGCAACATGATGACGGGGACCAACGGCAGCTCTAAGATGACACAAGCTGGGAAAATACAAGGCCTGGATGTTCTATGAACCGATCCTATGGACTAATCCTATGAACTGATCCAATGATCTTATAAATTGATGCTATGAGAGGAATGCAGACAGGAGGACGGAGGCAGAAAAACAGGGACGATGAAGGCTGGAAGGAAGGATGAATCACAGCTGCCAGCAACATGATGACGGGGACCAACGGCAGCTCTAAGATTACACAAGCTGGGAAAATACAAGGCCTGGATGTCCTATTAACTGATCCTATGAAATGATCCTATTAACTGATCCTATGAAATGATCCTATGAACTGATCCTATGAACTGATCCTATGAACCAATCCTATGAACTGATCCTATGAACTGAACCTATGAACTGATCCAATGAACCGATCCTATGAACTGATCCTATGAACCAATCCTATGAACTGATCCTATGAACTGAACCTATGAACTGATCCTATGAACTGAACCTATGAACTGATCCAATGAACCAATCCTATGAACTGATCCAATGAACCGATCCTATGAACCGATCCTATGAACCGATCCTATGAACCGATCCTATGAACCGATCCTATGAACCGATCCTATGAACTGAACCGATGAACCAATCCTATGAACCGATCCTATGAACCGATCCTATGAACTGAACCGATGAACCGATCCTATGAACCGATCCTATGAACTGAACCGATGAACCAATCCTATGAACCGATCCTATGAACCGATCCTATGAACTGAACCGATGAACCAATCCTATGAACCGATCCTATGAACCGATCCTATGAACTGAACCGATGAACCGATCCTATGAACCGATCCTATGAACTGAGCCGATGAACCGATCCTATGAACCGATCCTATGAACTGAACCTATGAACCAATCCTATGAACTGAACCTATGAACCAATCCTATGAACCGATCCTATTACCGATCCTACGAACCGATCCTACGAATTGAACCTATGAACCGATCCTATGAACTGATCCTATGAACTAATCTTATGAATTGAACCTATGAACCGATCCTATGAACCGATCCTATGAACCGATCCTATGAACCGATCCTATGAACCGATCCTATGAACCGATCCTATGAACCGATCCTATGAACCGATCCTATGAACTGAACCTATGAACTGATCTTATCTGATCTGAACGACTGAAGTCGGTGTTTCTCTGGTCAACAGTAACCTTACGGTTAAAGAACAACAGAATGACTTAAAAAGGAATTATTTATCCAACTTTCAGTCACGTTCTCATTAGAAAACATTTCCTTTTAGAGAAGCAACGCGCTGGGATGGGAGGACTGGAAATAAACGAGTATGTGAGCCAACAACAGCCGGTTAAGGACAGAAAAAGAAGGAAGGAGTGACTTAATAATTCAAAGCAGAATGAAGGAGGCGAAGGGGAAGAAAACAAAGATGAAGAGATGGAAAAGAAAGAGAGAGGAATGCAGATAGGAGGACGGTGAAGGCTGGAAGGAGGTTGGAGGAAACCAGGAGGAAAGTGGAGGATGAAAGTCAGAGAAAGGAGGGATGAAGGGAGGTGTGGAGAGCTGAAACAAAAGTGTTGGTCCAGCCCGACATCTGCTTCCCAACGACGCCTCCTGCTGCCAGCGATCGCTTGTTTTCAGTCCGAGTGACAAACTGCAGCAAGGCCTCTAAGTGTGTGCACGTGCTGTAATGTGTGTGCACGTGCTGTAAAGCGTGTGCACGTGCTGTAAAGTGTGAGTTCATATTAAAGCTGCAGAGCTGATCAACATGATCCATTATTCCGTCCTCACAGCAGGAAACAAGAGACTCTGACCACATCTGTGATGTCATGAATGATGTGCACGTGCACAGGCGTGTGGAGTGTGTCGCGTTTCCTGGTTGCTATAGCATCTGACGCTCCTCTGCATCACCAACACGCATGCCGCCACTTTGCACTGAGGCGCAGCCTGTAGTCAAACACGTCCCACGGGACACATCCATCCATCCATCCATCCCTCCACTCACCTTCTGTTACTACCACAGAAGAAGAAGAAGAAAGAGGAGGAGGAGAGGAAGAAAAAGAGGAGGAGTAATGGGATGTGACGAGCAGGAGGAGAGGACGGTGAGGGACTGAAGAAAGGAAGAAGGAGACGAAGGAGTGAAGATTATCCTGTGGGATCAGGGTCTTTCATCCCGGTCCCTAAGCTCATCAGGGATGATTTGGCCCCCGAGGTCCCTAAGAGGCCCCGAGGTCACGCCTGACCCCCGTTACTCTGAGGCGGGCTGATGGGAAATGTGGCGGAGACGCATCCAAATCTGAGCGATGACCACGTCAGCAGGAAATTACTTCCTTGATCACCTTTCAGAAAGATCAATATGTGAGGATGTTATCCTCAAAATGGCGCCCAACGACGGCGGCTTCAGCGGAGACGTTTAAGAATCCTCAGCTTCAGATAAATAAAAAACCTAAAATGTAAACCTGACTTCAGCTGTTTTTCTGTTACTCAGTTATTAATAAATCGGACTGAAACTGAACCCGTCTGCAGAGGTGGGTAGTAACGAGTTACATTTACTTGAGTAAGTTTTTGAAAATATTGTACTTCTAGGAGTAGTTTTAAATCTGTATACTTTTTACTTTTCCTTGAGTAGATGTGTGCAGTAGAAGCTGTCCTCTTACTCCGCTACATTAGGCTACAATGAGCTGGTTACTTTTCTTCTTACCTCTTTGGTATTCTACGCCTCATTATTTTTATCCCCCGCGTACGCCTCATTTTAATGTTTTATTCTGACAGAGAGAGAGACTTCCGCCAGAGGCTCTACCACCTGACTGTGGCTGTGTTCGAAACCGCATACTTCTCCTACTACTCCTACTAACTTTTTGAGTAAGTATGCGAGTTTGAGTAAGAGAGAAGTTCCCGGATGCATACTAGATTCTCCTAAATGTTGGGTATGCATCATGAGGTTACTACTCATATTCAAACTACCCAAGATGCAACGTAACGTGACGTCGCCGATCGTCATTTCCTGTCAAAACGGCAGTTTCAAGCTAGCTACAACGAGGGTAGGTTCACTTCCTGTTTTCAAAACAAAAGCACCAATTGTATGGTAATGGCTTTCCCTATGATAAAAGGCAACGGGTATTTTATTTTGTGAAAATAACCGGAAGTGCGTTGCTCACTGCGGCTAGCTTTAGTAGCGCCGAATTCGTGGGAACAAGATTGTAAACAGCCGGTATTTTGTCAGGTTTTCTCGTTATCTCGAGAAAACCATCAGAAAAAAGTTTATACGTACCATGTCCGCTCTGGGCTTCCGTACATATGGGTTACATATGTTTTAAACATTTCCTAAGTCCCTTTTATTTATTTTTTTAAATATTATATTATTATATTTTAAAAATATTATTAAGTCTATTAGCCTATTTTTTATTGAAGTTCTTGAATTTAGCTGGATTATTTTAATTTAAGCCATTTTGTAATGAATTCATTCATTTTAATTTATTTGATCAATTGGATGAACTCTAATTTGCCTAAAGATGATTATTTAGTATTTTTGTCTGTCTGATTGAATGCTTGTGTTAACAAATAAATCAGACGTTACTCAACAGTTACTCAGTACTTGAGTAGTTTTTTCACCGAGCACTTTTTTACTCTTACTCAAGTAACTATTTGGATGACTTTTTACTTTTACTTCAATTCAACTAATTTTTATTTATATAGCGCCAAATACAACAAACGTCATCTCAAGGCACTTAAATAATAAAGTCCAATTCAAGCCAATTGGAATTCAATTAATTGTAATCATAATTATTTATAAAATAATCCAATTCTTGAGTCATATTATTATAATAAAGTAACAGTACTTTTACTTGAGTATAATTTTTGGTTACTTTAGAGCTCAGTAATCCGGGTTTTTAAGCGCATAAGTGAGCCGTGTGATCAATAACCGCATGAATCGGGCTTTAACCACTGAACGCCGTAAAGCCTCCACACTCTGGGTGATTGATGGACATCTGTGAGCTTCCTATCGGCTCGATCTGCTGGAACGAAACTCTCCGGCTAAACGAATTCTAATGTGCTGCCGATACAAATAATCTCCGTGTCCCTGAGGTCCGGTCCTTCTGTTCACGGATCAATCCGTCCCATCTGCACCTCCGTCCATTCAGCCACTCCCCTCCTGGACCAGACCCCATTCACTTTTTGTGTGGTTTTAGGGCGGCCCCGCTCTAAAACCTCACTAAAACCGCGAGGAAGCCATCAAGTTACAGACGCAGTGGGAGGGAGGAGGACAAAGAGGACAAAGAGGACCTCGGGGAGCGTTTCATGACGGATGGACGGACAGAAGAAGAGACGGCTGCACCTCTGGGAGAGAAATATTGATGAAGCGATCGGAAATCGCAGATCGATCCGGGCGGTTTAAAATCTCACTTTTTCCAGCTTTATGAACACGCTGGATGCTGCTGGTGTTTATTAAAAGCACTTTAAAGTGCCGACTCGTTCTCTCTGAGCCACATGAGAGGAAAACAGCATCTTGTGGGAGTATTTATTGGACTATTCACACATAAAAAGAGAGAATTGAAGATTAAAAACGGATTTCTCCGGAGATGGAATATACAGATAAAACAGTTAATCAGACAACGAGGGCAAAGTTAAATCAAGTAAACCCATGGGTGCGTAAATAAAACAGAAAATCGATTAGAAGCCAGGCCAAATACTTTATAATGCTTTTAAGAACATCAAGAACGCCTCACAGAGAGATAAAAGCTCGTCCGGTAAACAGGGGGAACCCTGTTAGGATGGAGAACTTTAACTCTGACGGGTTCCAGAGGTCATAAATGCAGAGTAAGCAGAGTAATGTGGTTGTTCTGGTGTTTTTCAGCACTCGTGCTGCTCAGCCTGGAAGCAGCTGTGATAAACTCTTCTTAAACAGATCAGAGAGCAGATTGTTTGATCCCTAAAGGCGTTAAAAGGTCTCACATTCAGGTTTCCTCTCTGAGCTTCAGGTGGCAAAACACTTCGGTTCTGCCATCCATGGCTGAAGTTCAGAGTCCATCTTAGTGTCTTCTGGTTAGATTAAACAGGAAATCTGGAGACCAACTGTAACCAGTAACGATGGAAGTTAAATGAGAACATTCCTTTAAATTCATCGTTACATAATCGTTTGTGGCACCATGGAAAAGTCCAGCAGTTTTTGGTGGGTCACTGAGCAAGAAATGAATAAGATTCTGTCCACTAATAGAAATAATGACCCCTCATATCTGCTACTTTGTCCATTACTGACAAATTTAAGAGAAAACTTCACCAAACACTTGCTTTCTGTGCTGGAAAGTGTATTCTTTTGAACTGGATAATGGATAAAGCCCCATCTAAGGCTCAGTGGCACGGGGTGATACTGGAATATGTTGCTTTGGACTATCTGACGTGTAAATTACAGCAAAGATGATGCTTTCTGTAAAACATGGCAACCCTTTCTGTCATATATCGGTTTGAATATCTCATTGTATCATAACTGAGAATGCCACCCTACCATTTAATTGGTATGTTTTTGTTTCTGTGCACCTTTCTTTGATCACTTGGTTTATTTTGCTTGCTCATCTTATTTATATGGGATGACTCCTGAATGTCTCGCTTGTATAAATTTAAATCTGAACTAGAATTTGGATGTGTATGTGAGCCAAATGTGTGTATTTCTGTTTTTGTCTTTTAAAAATTTAATAAACATATATATATAAAAAATATTTAAAAAAAACAGAAAGGAGAACCCAGAACCCACTCCGGTTCTGCTCCGTCAACAAAACTTAATCAGGATGAATGGATCTATTTGTAAAAACTTTACAAAGTCCCCCTCCGAGCTTCAAAACCCACAGCGTGTTTTCTTTAAAGAAGAAATAAAACCGATAAAACCGACAAAAATTACACGAGTTCCTCAGCCAGAAACAACAAAACTGAAAGTACCTGAACGTACGGTTAGGCCATAAACAACCACATCTGGGCTCAAAAACGCTCAGAAATTAAACCTCAGCTTCACGTCTGCGGCCGACTCATCATCAGAGTGGAGGAGTCGACACAATTTAACAAGAAAAGAAGTCTTTTTCATTTAATTTCCAGGCCGATAAAAGCTTCAACAACAAGTGAAACAACATAAAACTCCCATCTGACATTAACTGGCCAATAAAAACAGCAGCGGGCCCGGTGGTCTGTTAAAAACGGTGTAATGTTTAAATTTAGACACAAGGTAAACACACACAGCATGATTAACACTCACCTCTGTCGAACTCGTCTGGAATCTGCAAAAACAAGAGAAGAAATATCAGAATCTGACAAAGATCTGCACAAAACAGCCGGTGGATAATGAGTCATTCCTGTATACTGAGGAGGAATGTGTGCGTCTGATGTGAAAAACTGAAAGAGTTTGTGGTTGTGTTGATGATAAAATGCAGAGAAGCTTTTCTGGGGAGTTCAGGTAGTTTCTCTGTGTGAAAGATGCTATAAAAGCTGTGTGACAGGCAGAGAGGAAACAGGACGAAGGTCAGGAGCTGTGGTGACAGCTCCACCTGGTGGCAGCTGAGGTGAACGTGGCAGCTGAGGTGAACGTGGCAGCTGAGGTGAACGTGGCAGCTGAGGTGAACGTGGCAGCTGAGGTGAACGTGGTAGCTGAGGTGAACGTGGCAGCTGAGGTGAAGGTCTCCACCTGGTGGCAGCTGAGGTGAACGTGGCAGCTGAGGTGAAAGTGGCAGCTGAGGTGAACGTGGCAGCTGAGGTGAAAATGGCAGCTGAGGTGAAAATGGCAGCTGAAGTGAAAGTGGCAGCTGAGGTGAACGTCTCCACCTGGTGGCAGCTGAGGTGAAAGTGGCAGCTGAGGTGAAAGTGGCAGCTGAGGTGAACGTCTCCACCTGGTGGCAGCTGAGGTGAAAGTGGCAGCTGAGGTGAACGTCTCCACCTGGTGGCAGCTGAGGTGAAAGTGGCAGCTGAGGTGAAAGTGGCAGCTGAGGTGAACGTGGCAGCTGAGGTGAAAATGGCAGCTGAGGTGAAAGTGGCAGCTGAGGTGAACGTCTCCACCTGGTGGCAGCTGAGGTGAACGTCTCCACCTGGTGGCAGCTGAGGTGAAAGTGGCAGCTGAGGTGAAAGTGGCAGCTGAGGTGAACGTCTCCACCTGGTGGCAGCTGAGGTGAAAGTGGCAGCTGAGGTGAACGTCTCCACCTGGTGGCAGCTGAGGTGAACGTGGCAGCTGAGGTGAAAGTGGCAGCTGAGGTGAAAGTGGCAGCTGAGGTGAACGTGGCAGCTGAGGTGAACGTCTCCACCTGGTGGCAGCTGAGGTGAACGTCTCCACCTGGTGGCAGCTGAGGTGAACGTCTCTACCTGGTGGCAGCTGAGGTGAACGTCTCTACCTGGTGGCAGCTGAGGTGAACGTCTCTACCTGGTGGCAGCTGAGGTGAACGTCTCTACCTGGTGGCAGCTGAGGTGAACGTCTCTACCTGGTGGCAGCTGAGGTGAACGTCTCCACCTGGTGGCAGCTGAGGTGAAAGTCTCCACCTGGTGGCAGCTGAGGTGAACGTCTCCACCTGGTGGCAGCTGAGGTGAACGTGGCAGCTGAGGTGAACGTGGCAGCTGAGGTGAAAGTCTCCACCTGGTGGCAGCTGAGGTGAAAGTCTCCACCTGGTGGCAGCTGAGGTGAACGTCTCCACCTGGTGGCAGCTGAGGTGAACGTCTCCACCTGGTGGCAGCTGAGGTGAACGTCTCCACCTGGTGGCAGCTGAGGTGAACGTCTCCACCTGGTGGCAGCTGAGGTGAACGTGGCAGCTGAGGTGAACGTGGCAGCTGAGGTGAACGTCTCCACCTGGTGGCAGCTGAGGTGAACGTCTCCACCTGGTGGCAGCTGAGGTGAACGTCTCCACCTGGTGGCAGCTGAGGTGAACGTCTCCACCTGGTGGCAGCTGAGGTGAACGTGGCAGCTGAGGTGAACGTGGCAGCTGAGGTGAAAATGGCAGCTGAGGTGAACGTCTCCACCTGGTGGCAGCTGAGGTGAACGTCTCCACCTGGTGGCAGCTGAGGTGAACGTGGCAGCTGAGGTGAACGTGGCAGCTGAGGTGAACGTGGCAGCTGAGGTGAAAATGGCAGCTGAGGTGAACGTCTCCACCTGGTGGCAGCTGAGGTGAACGTCTCCACCTGGTGGCAGCTGAGGTGAAGCTGCCCCTGTCAGCACCTCCATCTACTGCCTAAATAAATGAGTGAACTGGGTGCACACCTCACAACGCTCTCGTGCAGTGACTTGGCCTGAAAAGGCGGCCATGAAAGCGACAGAGCAGTGACAGTAAGGAAAGCAGCAGCTCACATGTGGGGATGAATGGAAGTAAACCGCAGAGCTCAGCTGTGGAGGAGCTGGTCAGTGAGAGGTGTGAGAGGGGCCGTTAAAAACCACATTAACACCTCCATACGACTGCAGAGCTGCAGCCCGGGAGAGCAGGAGGAGGTCTCACACCCAGGGGAAAAAAAACTAAATAAATAAAATACGTATAAATAAAAATATAAAAATAAAATGTGTTTTTTTCTTTGTTCAGCCACTTAACTCTAAACTTAGCAAAGAAGCCGTTTTAAACTGGATCTTTAGGCACTTTGTTCCCAGCAGCCTGTCACAGAGACACATCATTTGTTCCCATTTCTTTAGCTGCATCTGTGAAAAACAGCTTCATAGTTTCAACTTTGTTGTACATTTACGTTAAAACTGCTTTCAGTTACCAAAAGTCAAATTAATATATGAAATTCAGTTTAAAAAAAATCCTAATCCCAAAATAATGAATGTTATCACGTCTAAAAGTAGAAAAGTAGGAAAAAAAAAGACAATAATAAGAATGATATGTTATACAACATCAAGAAAAAGTAAATAAGATTAATTTTAAAGCTTAAAAAAGGAATATAAGATATAATCTAATGATTAATTATGGAACAATTGATATAAATGAAATGATTAAACTGTTTTATGCCACCAGAAATGAATAATCAAGAAGCTCTTTGAGACATTCTGGTCCCAGCAGCATCGTAAATCAGAGGCTGCGGCTACACGGAAACGTTTTTCACTGTAAACGATACTTTTTCTTATCGTTTCGCTGTCGCGGCCACACGGAGCCGGCGTTCCCACTACCCCAAAACGATAGTTTTTGAAAACGGGTTCCAGAGTGGGAAAGTTTGAAAACGGCCTCGTTTCGTTTCCATTGTTACAGCAAAAACGTTTTTGCGTCAGCCACACGTTGACGCTGGGAGCCAATTTTAACACCTCTCTATTGTCTCACAGCGTGGCGTGACACAGCGGCGTGTGTATTGTATCGTTTCATCGTTGTCGTCTGGACAGCTGCGCGTTTCCGTGTGGTCGCAAGAATTTTCGAACCCGTTTTCAAAAAAAACCTCGTTTCGTTTTCGTGTAGCCGTAGACTAAGAGAAGTTCCCCCTCACAGCCTCTTAAAGGAAGCACAATAAGATGTAAATCTAACGAGGAAAAAGTCCTTTGAAGAGCGTCACAGCTGGGACATGTGCCCTCAGAAGAGGAGGAGGAGGAGGAAGGTGAAGGAGAAGTGTGCCTCGGCTTTGAACTGCAGGCCAGACAGGAAACGGCCGCCATAATGTGCGAGAAAACTGGAAGGAGAGCTCTTTGGAAAGCAGGCCGGTTCCCACGTCCTCACAAACAAACTCAGGAGGAAACATAGAGCCGTGGTTTTACAGCGGTTACAGTTTCCAGCCCCAGCAGCCATGTTTTAGAGCTCGCCTGAGCAGGTAGAAACCTCACAAACACCCAGCAGCCATGTTTTAGAGCTCGCCTGAACAGGTAGAAACCTCACAAACACTCAGCAGCCATGTTTTAGAGCTCGCCTGAGCAGGTAGAAACCTCACAAACACCCAGCAGCCATGTTTTAGAGCTCGTCTGAGCAGGTAGAAACCTCACAAACACCCAGCAGCCATGTTTTAGAGCTCGCCTGAGCAGGTAGAAACCTCACAAACACCCAGCAGCCATGTTTTAGAGCTCGTCTGAGCAGGTAGAAACCTCACAAACACCCAGCAGCCATGTTTTAGAGCTCGCCTGAGCAGGAACAAAGCTCTAAAACACTCAGCAGCCATGTTTTAGAGCTCGTCTGAGCAGGTAGAAACCTCACAAACACCCAGCAGCCATGTTTTAGAGCTCGCCTGAGCAGGTACAAAGCTCTAAAACACTCAGCAGCCATGTTTTAGAGCTCGCCTGAGCAGGTACAAAGCTCACAAACACCCAGCAGCCATGTTTTAGAGCTCGCCTGAGCAGGTAGAAACCTCACAAACACTCAGCAGCCATGTTTTAGAGCTCGCCTGAGCAGGTACAAAGCTCACAAACACCCAGCAGCCATGTTTTAGAGCTCGCCTGAGCAGGTAGAAACCTCACAAACACCCAGCAGCCATGTTTTAGAGCTCGTCTGAGCAGGTAGAAACCTCACAAACACCCAGCAGCCATGTTTTAGAGCTCGCCTAAGCAGGTAGAAACCTCACAAACACCCAGCAGCCATGTTTTAGAGCTCGTCTGAGCAGGTAGAAACCTCACAAACTGCAGCTCAGACAGTCTGGGTGTCCACAGAGGACACAAACTCCAAGAACACAGCTCAGATTTCCATCGTTTTACACTTAAAATAAGATTCGGTGAATGTCATGGTCGTATGCAGGTGTGAAACATCTGTTAGAATCATAAAGAGTCAGATCCCATGAAGTCATAACGAGGAATCAGCAGGCAGAGATCTGCTCCTCCGGACAGGAAAAAGGCAGCAGATTAATATCGATTCCACCTGAACACGAACAGTTTGTCCAACAGGAAGTGACTCGTATCTATTTAACTTCATGATTTACTCATTTCTGCAAATTGTCCACTTACAACTAATCATTTATTCATCAGAAATGCATTCAAGATGAAAAAATGTGTGTAAATGTTGCTCTTTCAGTCCTATTTTCAGGTGGCAGCACCAGAGCCTCTTTACTCGGTCATTTTCCCTCCACGGTAGGGTCTTAAAAGTTGGTTATTCTTGCAAAGTGACAGCAGCGGACACGCTCAGGTCTGATTAAACCATGAAAATAATCAGTTAATCCCATTTCAACTTGTTTAAATTCCGTTTTTCATCCGTTAAATACGAGTACAACAGCTGAAATGAGCCGATTAAACATTTTTTTTAATAATTAAACTGGTTCATTGTTTCTAACTGGAGCCTGAAACTAAAATCCTCCAGGTTCAGTGCTAACGTGCAGCCTCACTGCTGGTTTAACGGTGTAAACAGCAGAAAGCGTGTGCCTCGTCCTCACTGGAGCTTCAGACTGTGAAAGGACACACCAAACAGGCATTAAATAACAGCCCATTCTGTCCCTGCACATCTGAACGATATGAGAGCGTCCTGCGAAGCCTTTTCCCAGATAAACACCTCAGGGCGCCGGCACACGCCTGGCGTCACCGCCCCCATCAGGAAACGTCCCCCCGTTAGGACGAGAAAGGCTTCGGGACGAGGAGGCGAGATAAGTGTGCCTTTTGTGACGATAGGCGGCACAGGAGAGCCATCACCAACGTGAGAGGTGTGTCGGGAGTGTGTTCTTTAAAGGAAGCAAACCTCCCCCGGCTGAATGGACGCCGACACACCTCATCACGAGTCCCAGATGGTTTCACCCGGCCTCAAACCTGAAGAAAACGTCCAAAAAGACGAGCCGATGACGTTTCCATGTAGAAAAACAGGAAGACTCGGACTCGTTTACTCATATTCATGCATTTAAATGGACAACTAAAGAGTTTAAATGTCCAAAAAGCAGAAACTGATCTGTTGACCTCAGAGCTCTACCAGGACTGTTAAAAGCTCAGATAAATACGACGGGGCGAGGCCGTTAAGAGCTTTAAAAACGAACATTAAAAGTTTAAAATCAGTTGTTTAAAGGACTAACGGCCACTCTGAGGGCCTTTATTCTGCAGCAGCAGTTTGGTTCTCCTCTGGAAGGAAGGGGAGCGTGTGAAGAGCTTTGATGCCGCTCAGACGAGCAGCCCCCCCGCCCCGGGTGGAGTGTGCCGCCCGATAAAGAACAAAGGGTGGAGGTGGAGGTGGGATAAGTGTGGCCCTTCCTTTCCCAGATCCACACCTCGCACAGCGCCACCGGCCGTCTGCACGGCGGTCAGAGATGAAGCGCCCGAAGCTGTGTGCGTTCACAGCTCCGTCAGACACGCACACATCACATCGGCCGGAGAAGTGTGCGCTTTAAAGCAGCTTATACGGCCGGGGGGGGGGGGGCTGCATCCAGCTCACAGATCAGAGGAAAACGATCACTTCCTCATCACGTGACATCAGGCACTGTTATACTAAAACTACAGACGCTTTTATGAGTGCCTCTGGACTCAAAGAACACGCTGAATCTGTGACCTTTCTAACCCGAATCTGTGACCTTTCTAACCCGAATCTGTGACCTTTCTAACCCGAATGTGTGACAGATCCCTTCAGTTTGAGGCAATTCTTCAGTGAAAACGAGAGACGTGTCCGAGGATGATGGTCAATCAGCTCTTTGAGCAAAGCAAACTACCCTGTGAGACCTGCCCTTAACTTTAAAAACATCAGCCCTCTAACTCCTTCTGTTGAAAGAAACAGCGCTGCACAACACACGGAGTCTAAAAACATCTGCGCTGCACAACACACGGAGTCTAAAAACATCTGCCCTGCACAACACAAAGAGTCTAAAAACATCTGCCCTGCACAACACACGGAGTCTAAAAACATCTGCCCTGCACAACACAAAGAGTCTAAAAACATCTGCCCTGCACAACACAAAGAGTCTAAAAACATCTGCCCTGCACAACACACAGAGTCTAAAAACATCTGCCCTGCACAACACACGGAGTCTAAAAACATCTGCCCTGCACAACACACAGAGTCTAAAAACATCTGCCCTGCACAACACACGGAGTCTAAAAACATCTGCCCTGCACAACACACAGAGTCTAAAAACATCTGCCCTGCACAACACACGGAGTCTAAAAACATCTGCCCTGCACAACACACAGAGTCTAAAAACATCTGCCCTGCACAACACACAGTCTAAAAACATCTGCCCTGCACAACACAAAGAGTCTAAAAACATCTGCCCTGCACAACACAAAGAGTCTAAAAACATCTGCCCTGCACAACACACAGTCTAAAAACATCTGCCCTGCACAACACAAAGAGTCTAAAAACATCTGCCCCGCACAACACAAAGAGTCTAAAAACATCTGCCCTGCACAACACAAAGAGTCTAAAAACATCTGCCCTGCACAACACACAGTCTAAAAACATCTGCCCTGCACAACACACAGAGTCTAAAAACATCTGCCCTGCACAACACACAGAGTCTAAAAACATCTGCCCTGCACAACACACAGAGTCTAAAAACATCTGCCCTGCACAACACACAGAGTCTAAAAACATCTGCCCTGCACAACACACAGTCTAAAAACATCTGCCCTGCACAACAAAAAGAGTCTAAAAACATCTGCCCTGCACAACACACAGAGTCTAAAAACATCTGCCCTGCACAACACACAGAGTCTAAAAACATCTGCCCTGCACAACACACAGAGTCTAAAAACATCTGCCCTGCACAACACACAGAGTCTAAAAACATCTGCCCTGCACAACACACAGTCTAAAAACATCTGCCCTGCACAACACAAAGAGTCTAAAAACATCTGCCCTGCACAACACACAGAGTCTAAAAACATCTGCCCTGCACAACACACAGAGTCTAAAAACATCTGCCCTGCACAACACACAGAGTCTAAAAACATCTGCCCTGCACAACACACAGAGTCTAAAAACATCTGCCCTGCACAACACAAAGAGTCTAAAAACATCTGCCCTGCACAACACACAGAGTCTAAAAACATCTGCCCTGCACAACACACGGAGTCTAAAAACATCTGCCCTGCACAACACAAAGAGTCTAAAAACATCTGCCCTGCACAACACACAGAGTCTAAAAACATCTGCCCTGCACAACACACAGAGTCTAAAAACATCTGCCCCGCACAACACACATAGTCTAAAAACATCTGCCCCGCACAACACACAGAGTCTAAAAACATCTGCCCCGCACAACACACAGAGTCTAAAAACATCTGCCCTGCACAACACACAGAGTCTAAAAACATCTGCCCTGCACAACACAAAGAGTCTAAAAACATCTGCCCTGCACAAAGAGTCTAAAAACATCTGCCCTGCACAACACAGAGAGTCTAAAAACATCTGCCCTGCACAACACACAGAGTCTAAAAACATCTGCCCTGCACAACACACAGAGTCTAAAAACATCTGCCCTGCACAACACACAGAGTCTAAAAACATCTGCCCTGCACAACACACAGAGTCTAAAAACATCTGCCCTGCACAACACACAGAGTCTAAAAACATCTGCCCTGCACAACACAAAGAGTCTAAAAACATCTGCCCTGCACAAAGAGTCTAAAAACATCTGCCCTGCACAACACACAGTCTAAAAACATCTGCCCTGCACAACACACAGAGTCTAAAAACATCTGCCCTGCACAACACACAGAGTCTAAAAACATCTGCCCTGCACAACACACAGAGTCTAAAAACATCTGCCCTGCACAACACACAGAGTCTAAAAACATCTGCCCTGCACAACACAAAGAGTCTAAAAACATCTGCCCTGCACAAAGAGTCTAAAAACATCTGCCCTGCACAACACAGAGAGTCTAAAAACATCTGCCCTGCACAACACACAGTCTAAAAACGTGTGTTCGGCTCCGGCTCGAGGAAAAACAACGCGTCTCCGAGATGTTTTTAAACCCAAATGGAAATCTGGATGCTGCCTAAAGGCTCTTGCACGGTTGCCGCGTCGGCTAGCGCGAGCGGTGTTGATGACGTCACGATTTCGTGCCGGCTATATACGGTGGCGCAAGTCGATGCGTCAGTATTTGCAGTTTTCTCCGTCACAGAGGTGTCGCTGCTACCTGAAGGGTAGCGCTAACTACAACGAAGAAGGTCGAGAAGAAAACAATGAAGAGCAGGAACACTGTCATCAATGATGCTGCTGCAGTATGTGGATCATTTTAATTTTTTAATTCAGTTAAAAGAGGTGAAGGTCTGAAGCCCCCGGCATCAACAGAGTCTCTGCCCTCTTCTTTGCCTTCACGTATCTGTCCCGTAGCTTCTTCCACACATTCTTACAGAACTCTCCCTCTTTCCCCAAAGTTCTGCCCATCTCTGTGCACCAGTTCTGGGAGTTTACGCGCTCCCTGTGCTGTTTCACTGCAGTTTCGTACAGCTGCCTGTACAAACGCACCTCCTGACTGAGCCGGTCTCACATCGGTCCATCCGGTTTGTTGTTCCAAGATACAAAAAAAAATAAATAAATCAACTGGTGCACGACAACGCGCTGTGCCGCCTGTTCAAGGCACGCGCCAGGCCTGAAACTTCATTTTGACGTCGCGGGTCGGCTGCGCCGTGAGCGACGCGTCAACTGTAACTCCAGCTTAATGCGGTTCACACGTGTTCATACGTGTGCTTCACGTGTTTCTGTCTGCAGTGCAGAGGAGCCAACACATCAGGCACGAAGCACACTGAGGAAATCCCTCCGTTTGCTTTGGAACCGACTGGAACAGGTCGTTGGCGTGCTGGAACGAACACGGCGTGCATCCATAACACCTCACGGCGAGCAGCAAACAGGAGAAGAAGCAACACGGGACGCCCTAAATGCATGTTGTGGACATGTTGTTCCACTCTGGAACATCTCCAGATGCAGCAGCTCCACAGCAGCATGCCAACACCACCAGCTGAGCTCTGGAGTCTGACTCTGTACGGACAGTGAATGCATCATGGCTGTGTGGTTCTGAGAGGCATCGGTAACCTGGAGGAAACGTGTGTGTGTGTGTTTATAGAAACTCACCATGTTTCCTTGTTCATCCATCGAATTTGTGCCTGAAAAAGAAAGAAACAAGAGTTTGTCAGCTGAGTTAAAATGTGTTAAAACGTGTTGAAACGTGTTCACGGTCAGATAACTAGAGAGTAATGGCGAGTAATTAACCCAAATATCCCAGATACTTGCATTAAATGTAAGCAACAAAAAGGTTCTTTGTTCCGCTGCATGTGGGAACGCCCTCCGATGCTCTCTTTTTGGGAAAAAGTGTTGAACCTGGCCGGTCGAATCATTGAAAAAGTTTACTGAATATTCACCCGGACAACTTTGTGACCTCCAGAAATGAAAAATCCTTACTCAGTATTTGTTTTCTGGAAGCTAAAAGATGTACAGCCTGTTCATGGAAAAGGGACAAACCTAACAGGGAAGTCTTTTTACTCGGCTTTAGAAAAGATGAGCTACACCACGAAAAATAAGCTTGACAGGTTTTGGAAAATCTGGAAGGTTTTCTGTAATTTCTTTGAGAAAAATGACATTGAAGTAGATGGCTGGAATGAAGATTTATCCATCTTTTCATACCATCTTGATTTAGTAAACACATTTAGGCCTTCACATGTATGTATGTGTTGTTGATATAATGATATACGCATTTATTTATTCACATATTTTTCATTTATTCATCTCTCTACCACCATGATTCTTACACAAGCAATGATATTTTGTTTTGTGGTTAAAAACGTTCCCTTTTTTTTCTTTTTTTCTTCTTCCAGTTATTTATTTATTAGTTTTATTTTAATAATTATTATTGCTATTATTATCGGGTTTTTTCTTGTATGTACCTTCTTGTTCTATGTTGTTCACCGTTTGTAAATTAACAAAATGTGCAATAAACATATGTTTAAAAAAATTAGCCGTATTCTAAACCGACATCCAGAAGTTTTTCTACTGAACTGAGCAGAAGTGTCATCGAGGATCTGATCAGGAGTTCAGGATAAAAACTTCTTTAATCGCTTTAACTGTTTCTGCAGGTGTTTGTCGGTTCCGACCGGCTCGATGGGAACATCTGGACCGGACTTAAAGACCACATTTACCAACCTGAATGTCTCACATAAAGCTCCGTGATACTAAAACAGATAATTTGTATAAGCTCATCCTTAATCCATTCATGTTCCTGGGAGTTAGGGGCGGTTAACGGAGCGGTTCTGAATATACTGCAGCCCAAAGAGTACTGAGATTAAACTGAGAAAGAGAATAAATGGCATTTCTCACCTTTAACATCGATATAACTGATTGATTATTTTAAAAACAACACATCTGGAAGCCCTCCTGTTTGACTTCCAGCATGAACATCAAAGTATTTTAAAGCTTTGAATTGAGTCTCATTTGTAGGTGTAACATGTTCTGTATCGTGATGTGAGACCCGATAAAGACTCAGACCATCTTCAGAGGAGGTAAACGGGGACGATGAAGCAGCTTTTCTGTGTTTTCAGCAGAAAAAACTGGATCCAGACGAGCAGAAAGTCTGCTCTGCGTCATTCAAACCAAACTTTTAACGTTTAAAAGCCAGAACCAGAACAGAGCTAAACTTTCACGCTTTAACAGCAGCAGCTTTTATAGACGTCGTTCAGGCTGCTGTTGTTCCTGAATGCTGTGAAGAGCCACAGCTGGAACAGACGTCTGCAGGGAAGCCTTTAAAGCACAAAGTTTCTCTGCGTTTAAAGCTAAATAAAGAGCTTTAAATAAAGAAAGTTAAATAAAGAAATACGGAACTGTTCAGTTGTTTTTAGGGTAAAAGATTCCAAATTAAACCCCAAACAACAACTTGTGGGCTTTTGCAGCAGAAAAGAGGTTTTCATCAATGACAAAAAGCAGGTAAACACATACTTTCCCTGAGCAGGTTATGATCCAAACCCCCCCAGAAAACCTCAGAGGAATAATCCGCTTTCCAGAGAAGTTAAATCCAAATCATCCGGAGAAAATCCCCATGAAGGTGGGACTCCAAACGTCTTCCTGCTGGCTGCTCCTCTGCATCCAGACGCACTTTTCTGACTGATCCCAGCTGCTCAGTGACTTTAAACTCCTGCCTCACAGGCTTTTTCACCTGAAACCTCCTCTGCAGACAGGCTGCTCATCTGTGACTGACAGCCGCTAGCTCCGCCCACCTGTGGGCGGTCCTCCTCCACAGGAAGTGTGTAAAAGTAATCACACCCATGCTCCCCTCACGGTCACATAAATCAGGCCAGGAATGATTTATCAACAAATCCTTCGGTAAATATATTCAGAATACTGCTGAGTGTATAACTGGAGAGTTTGGTGTTAGTAGGTGCTCCATAGGCTGAGATATTGAAACTGGAAAAATACAAAAAACTACTAAAGATTTAAATAGGGGAATTCAATACATTTGTATTGGAAACAATTGTTCAAAAACAGAATAAATGCTCAGGCCCTTAGTAATACTAATATTGGATAAAATAATCTTATTAATAAAGCATACAAGCTCAATACAACACTATAAAAGATACCGATACCGGTCATGACAGACCTCAGTAAACAGACGAAGCTCGGCTTGGCGCGTTGGAATGCTAACTTTTTGGTAAATTCGGGCGAAACGTGCTGCCGCGAGTAAACAAAATGTGATCAAATAAACATTTTAATTTATGTTTTCAAGGTTTTCTTTATAGCCGGTTGAAGGAACACATGTTGAAGGAGCAGACTGGCCCAAAATCATGAAAAAAAATCCCGTTTTTGCCTGCCGTGTCTCGCCTTAAGAAGTGAAACAAAATATAAGTGAACTGTTTGTTGTGTAACTGATCCAATGAGCCACTTTATTGTCAGTTAAGAAGTGTTTTTAATATTGAAACTCGTTAAAAATGTAGTTATGAGGATTAGAAATGGACTGAGCTTTGATTTTAAAGCTTGATCCTAAAGTTTGAGCATAAAAACACTGAATTCAGGATCTGAACACACAAAACAGCATCAGAGGGACGGAGAAAAGACCCAAACACAGTGTGAGATCCTCCAGTTCAGGGCGACACACGGCAGGCAAAAACAGGGATTTTTCATGAATTTGGGCCAGTCTACTCCTTCAATATGTGTTCTTTCAATCTGCTATAAAGAAAACCTTGAAAAGATAAATTAATTTTTATTGCAAGATGCAATAAAAGAAAATCTATTAGATCAGCTGATGAACCATCGGGAAGCAGAACATCTTTTATTGTGTTGTATTGAGCTTGTATTCTTTATTAATATGATCATTTTATCCAATATTAGTATTACTAAGGGCCTGAGCATTTATTCTTTTTTTGAGCAATTGTTTCTAATAAAAATGTATTGAATTCCCCTATTTAAATCTTTAAATGCTGTTTTCTCAAAATCAGTTTTTTGTATTTTTACAGTATCAATATCTCAGCCTATGGAGCACCTACTAACACCAAACTTTCCAGTTATAAACTTAGCAGTATTCTGAAGATATTTACAGAAGGATTTGTTGATAAATCATTCCTGGCCTGATTTATGTGACATTATAATAAAAAAATATGGCGAAAATCGATGTTTTTTAGGCTATGGACAGTATATTTTGATTTCCTAGGAAATGAAAGCAGATATCCTGAAATCCCTCTGTAATTTTCTTTTCATTTTGTGTGTAAACAAAATGAAAAAAGAATTTTGCACCTGGCTTTATCACATGTTCAGCTCTAGCTTCCGGAAATATCTGCAAATGTGCGCATATTTAATGAGACAATGCCTAATTTGCATAATTAAACATACAAATTTCTAAAACTTGTACTTGTATAAGTAATCAACTGAGGAAGTTTCATGGTGATATCTATTATTTTAAAATATTACCCTATTCACCTGTAGTGTCTCGCCACAATGTGGGAAACACCCTGAAAATACAACCGAAAGGCGAGAAATTAGAGGTAAAAATCAAAGGAATGATTCCATAAAGGAGCGTAAGGAGGTCGAGCTCTTCAGGGGAAGTGAAACCATTTGTATCACCATCCTCTCAGTATCTTTCTTTAAATCTAAACTCTCAGAAACGGCTCCATCTGACGCAAACTCACCGAATATGTAGACGATGCCGACCGCCCCGCCCACCCCCATCAGCCCCGTCAGCCGCAGCACCATCTTTTTAGCGTAGGCCGTGTTCTCCTTCTGTTTCTTGTCCTCCGTCTGCTCTCCCTCCTTCTGACCCTCCTCCCCGTCCGGAGGCGGCTGACCCTGGACCGAAAACAGAGAAACATCAAACATCTGAGGGCGTTCATGGTTTAATATTTTCACACTTAACAGTAACCTGAAGCCTAAAAGGTTGGGATGATGCAGAGATCTGTACTTATATATTTATTATACAGCTCACAGTATGAACGGAAGATATTTCATGTTACAACACAAAATAATCTAAAAATAATAAAGTCTGTGAGGAGCAGAGATGCTCAGAGGATCTCCAGTTTGTCCACAAATGTGTTTAAAACAATCGTTGAAACAATTGTTCTTAAATCGTGCGTACGAGTGATTTAAGAGAATTTGCGCATTGATTGAGACCTGTCGTAGGAGTTTCCTAAAATAGTCCGCTGTTATTCCAAACAAGTTTGCTTGACTAATGGTACTATCTATACACCCAAGTTGTTTGATTTGTTTTATTTCATTTTACTTTTTATATACCCAAGGTGTTTGTTTTGTTGTATTTTACTTTCTACATACCCAAAGTGTTTTTATTTTTTATTTACTTTCTATATACCCAAGGGGTTTGTGTTGTTTATTTTACCACCCGCGTACCCAAGGGGTTTGTTTTGTTTTTACTTTATTTATTTGTTATTACTTCTGCTCTTTATGCTGGATGTGCCCTCACATTGCTGTTGATATGGAAAATTCAACAAAAATATTTTTGAAAGAAAGAAAGAAAGTTTGCTTGACTAATGGATTGTGTATTTAATTACTTTGAAGCAAACATAAATAAATATACACATTATACCCCATAATGATGCTGACATTATTCTGTTTGACTTAAATTATGCACTAATTGAAAGTTAATTTGAATCTGTATAGAACAAGGTTAATGGGAAGCGTAACCAGCGGCTGACTTGCTACTTTTGGATGCCTTAGCATGTCAGGCTCTTGGAAGAGAGCGTGTGTTCCGAGACCGTGGAGACAGACAAATGTCTGACATCCTGATTTAGATCACCAAGGACTGTGCTGCTGCAAATATGCTGCTTGCTGGAGCCACAACTCCAGAGAGAAACACGCCGATCAAACCCAGTTCCACCACACGTCCAGGTCCTCACCACCCTTGGATTTTTGGCCACAGGAACCTTTCAGAGGGAGATTGCCATCAAAGAGCCATCATGATGAGGCAACAACTGATTGCACGACTTTAGTTGCTCACAGCGTCAAATCCATAAATTCTTCAATATTGTTGTCTCATGTACACAACATCGACATTGTATTATTAAGCATAAAAATTAGGAGATGAGAAAGTATCGTGGACTGACCCGTTTTATTCCAGGCTGTGGAATATTTCACACTCTAGAGACTCTCTTAGAGACTACTTGCACTCAGCTCACATAGAGTAGGTGCAGCTTACTAGCTTAAGCTTTCTTGTGGCAGTAATTATGTGTACAACACAACATGTGCACCAACACAGACAACAGCAGACATTTCACTCTCTTAGAGTTGATACAAGTTGTAAACTGTAAACCTCAGTTTTCCTGTGGAAAAAGGAATTAAATCTTAAAATGTGCACCATAATAAACATCTCACTCTCCTCAGCATCGACATCGACTCACACCAGAGCTCCAAATGTCACTCATGAAGCCGACTGACGCCATCTTGTCGTCCTGCATAAGGCTTTGGATGCGACTGAATATAGTTTGGTTTAGCTCCGGCAGGCATTCATCAGTAAAGGAAATTAAAAGACCACCTGTACTTTATGGGACTGTCTTAATACTTTTTCTTCTCTTTTTTGTTCATAGTTGCCATTGCAATTTAGTCTTTTGATTGATTGTAATTTATTGCTTGATTTTTGTGATGTTTTTATTCTTTGTTTTTTTTCTCTCATTACTTCCATTTGATGTTTTATCCTGAAAAGATACATTTGATTTTGTTTATTTATCTTAATGGTGAGGTTCCTGATAATCCCTCCCAGGGTTTCTAACCTCTCCAGCACTGATTCACTGCAGCTTATCATTTATTATCTATTGTATGTATATTTATTTATTTATTTAATTCTATATCTTTCTTTTATGCGATATACTCTTGTTTGTAATGTTTTATTAAAGTGCAAACAAACAATAAATAAACAATAAATCGTTTCTTTATTCGATTTATTTATTGGAAACGTCACAGGACGAGTGCGTCCTGTCGGGAGAAGTTAGCTAATGCTAACTTAACTGCTAGTGAGCTAATGCTTCTGCATCGGACTACCTAAGCACCTCCCACCACACGATTGAGCAACTTCTTCCTTTCCCCACGACCTGCCTGTGTGAGTTGGCGTTCTTAACTCTGGTTAAACATGAAGAACAACAGGAGGTCACGGCTCTCTGCTCACAGGGCGCTTGCTCTTTTTCCAAATGAAAATTCCAGACTTTTTTACTTTTTTTCCCTGTTAACTTGTGTGCCTACTTCATTGGTTGAGATTGTACCAACTGTGTTTATTAGGAATGTTCATTTTTATAGGCTAGTATTCAATGAACAAATGCATTATTCACAGTAAATTATGCTTTTACTTTTCAAAACATGAAAATCACAAGTACATGAATTTCACATCAAACAAGTGTCACAAAAACTATCTATAAAAAAAATGAATGGATGTAGAATGCAGTCTGTTCACTCACATCTCATCCCATTAGGCTGATACAGTACGTGACCAGTTAGTAAAATTATAGTTCTATAGCCTACCTTCCTATTTCTCATTTCACAATGCCTTTCAGCATACTGTAACATTCTACCATACATTTATTTTCCATACTTTATTAAGACTTTCACACAAAATTCAAGACTTTTCAAGGTCTGGAAAACAGTGCTTCAAAATTCCATACTTATTAAGACTTTCAACACTTGCGTAAGCCCCCTGGCTCAGTGTCACCGAGGATTAAAGAAATCTGACAGGCACACGTGTCTCACTAATTTGTAAGTAGGCAAAATATTTACAATAGCACATGTTTCCATGCTGTTTGCTGAAATGTTGCATTGATCATTTGTAGTTTAGGACCGTGGTCAATGCAGCTTATTTTCTGCTGAGTTTCCTTTGCCTCATGTTTAATTTTGTGACTTGTCTGGTTTAAATGAATGTTGTTGCTGCTTTGATGAAGCCTAATTTGATAAGGTTTCAAATTTAATTTTTGAAATATTTCATTAATAAGTATTTAATGAGTAATATAGTCGTCTTTGTCACATTTTATTTTGCATTAGTAGATAATTATGCACATTTACAGATATTTTACATGACATGAGTGATAACACATGTTATTTTATAAGGGCTATTTTGCACAATAGGTGTGCCTTGAGATTTTTTACTTGTCCTTTGGTGTGCCTTGGGCACAAAAAAGTTTGGGAACCACTGCCTTACAGGTTGTAGTTTCAGGGATGGACTGGGGGAGGAGGAGGAAGGGTGGGGGTCTGCTCTGACCTTCAAGCCAAACAAACCTTGGCCGTTAGTATATCTATCTGACAGCTCCAACAGATAAAAAACAGATAAAAAAGCAGCCCGGCGGAGGTCAGTCAGCGTGACACACGCAGGAACCACAACATTACGGAGGGAGGCTGCCTCTGACGTGCTAGCACCATGCTAGCTACATGCTAACCGTGATACCTGGACAGAACAACACGCACACACATGCACGGGGAGTTCTGGTTAAATAAAACACAAGGTACCGACTGGGCTCAGCTACCCAGTGTTTAAACTGAACTGTCAAAAAAAGAGACTCAAAGAAAACAGCTGCTAACGTTGTTTCCCTGCTAGCTTGTTAGCTAATTAATTAATCCCAGGTTCATTCATTCATTCATGTGTACCGCGGGGCTGTGGAGGGGAAATGTGTCGCTTTTGAAGCTGACATTTGTCGCGACAAAACGGCCGAAAACAAACAACCAAAAATTGTATAAGTTTCTCATTTCTTTAGGGAAATATGAAGACAAAATGTTAGCTAACTGTCAATCTGAAATCGAGCTGGAAGTGGCTTCGATTTGATGTCATAGAGCATCTCAGTGTGGCGGGGTTTAATAGTTAACCCAGCAACAGCGGTGTTAGCAGTCACCGCCCCCGCCACTGCGTGCTGTTAAATCGAGCGCCCCTCACCTGGCTCTGCTGCTTCTGCTGCTGGAGTCTCTCCTGGAGGATAGCCTGAGCTAGCCCGCCCGTAGCACTGCTCGTTCCGGCCGGCGGCTTGTCCGTGGAGAGTGTGCGGACGATGTCCACCACTGCCGGGGTGGAGGCACCCGCCGCCCCGCTCCTGAGCCTCATCAGGCCGCGGCTCGCTCGTATACACATGGGGAACACAGACGCGGCCGCCATCTTGGATCTGTAGCAGTGGATGCCGGCGAGCGTGTGTGACGCGAGTCAGAAGGACAAAGGCACCCGATTGGCTCCCGATGATTCGATTGGCAGACGCGAGACGCAAGCAGAACGTAGAGAGGCCACGTGGTTTGGAAAATAGGCGGGACTTAGGGTATTCAGGCCAATCAGAGGTAAAAGTGAGTCTGACCTTCGTTTGCGACACAAAACTGCCATGTTGGTTGACGGCAAACTGCCCAAAGTAGTCAATTATATCACCTGAATATTTTGAGTTCCTTCTGCAAAATGTCATTTTTGGTTTTATAAAGAGTGATGCTCCCACTGAAAAAGAATATTTTTAATTAATTTAATTCTTGCTAAGTATTACATCCACAAATGTAAATTTGTGCCAAAGTGAAACCAAATTTTTGTGCTTTCATGATAGAACTCCAGATGTATTTCAAGTCCATTTCCTCCTCTAATAACAAGAAAGCTATCAAAAATATAAATCTAGTCTCCCACTTTGAAATCTTTCTCTCTCTCTCTCTCTCTCTCTCTCTCTCTCTCTCTCTCCAATTATTATTTAAACTACTTATGTATGTATTTATTTCGGTATGCTTATTTGTTCTTCATTTATTATTAATGATACTTGTCATGTTTTTGCACTGTTTTTGTATCTTGTAAAGCAAATTAAAGTTGTATTAAAATATATATATATATATATAAAAATATATATCACCTGTATTAAAGATCCGAAGAACACGTTGTCCGACAGTGAGAAACCACGTCAACTTTCTTTAAAATGAGATAAAAACACATCGCAACTTATACTTACTCGTGTAGGATTTATTTATCCACCGGAAAGAGAATAGAAAAATACTTTATTCATCCCCCAATGGGGGAAATTCAAATTAGTCAAGTAGCTCAAAAAATTATTAATTTTTACAATGATTGTATATTAACAACAACAATAATAATACCAATTCTAATAAAAAAAATACTACTAACTAATAATAATAATAATAATAATAAATGACTAAATAAAAATAAATAATTAATTTAAAAAAGCACACAGCATATAGGGGAACTTCATTGTAATTAGATTTTTCTCCCAAATATTTAAATTGGATCAAAGGAATCCCAATAAATAACAATAACAATCATAATATTTACCATTTTTAATCATGCTCTCAGGTGTTTTTTAGTTAAATTGCAGCACTTTATGACCATATTCTTCAGCAGGATGATATTATTTACCTGTTACATCAAAACCTTCTCACATAGGGGGAGGGAATACCAATTTACACCACAGAGCTTTCTGCATACATACATAAACATACATAAAACAGTGTTTCTGGTATAATAATGATATATTTAATTCTCTGAATCCTTTATTTTCTCCATTTGTTTTAGCTGTTTCCTTTAAATTGTGCTGTTTGGAGCAGATGTCGGCATCATTTGCTTCCTGTGTGTGCTTCGTTTAATCTGATCAGTAAGAGGTCTGTTTCAGGACCAGCTGTGGGCAGGAAGGATACTTCAGCTTCACCAACATCTTCAGCAGGAGGCGTCACTTCTACTTCCTCTTGTCCTCGCTGAAACTCTCCAGCTCCTTAGGTGACACAGATGTAGGCATCTACAGGCAATACCACAAAAACAAAGCCTGCTTCATCTAATTCATGCTCGTGGAGTTATTTTTCCTCATTCATTTTCTTTTTCTCTCCATCTGTGGCTGTGCTGTTGTTGATTTTCAGCACTAACAGTGACAGGATGTATTCTCCTGCTAAAAGGATAAAATCTAACAAATATGTGTCTTTGTCTTTTCTTTATCGATCTATCGTTCGGACTTGGACCTACTCCATAAACTGCCACCTTACAGTGGTGGAGGCGTTTGGTAGGGTCTCCCAGTTCAAATATGCTGTAAAGTCAACTTTATTTGTAGCACATTTCATGTCCAGAACAGTTCAAAGTGCTTCACATAAAATAAAAGCATTGCAGCAGGGAGTGCAAGAAGCATTAAAAATACATAAAAGAATATAAAGAGAAACAAATAAAATCATTTAAATGATTAAAAACAAGCAACAGTCCAGATAAGGTCAAAGATAGCGTGCAGATTTCATGCATAGACACATGAGAACAGAAATGTTTATGTTGTGGACGTCTTGGTGTTCTGAGCCCTTGCTTGTGAAGTGAGGGAATTGACTTGCACACAGCAATAAACAGCCTGAGAGCTAAAGAAAAGAAATGCTCTGATAATATTCATGTTGAAATCACGCTCACTGGGGCTCTCATCTTCTTTGAGTAGGATAGCATAAAATGAGCCGTTGGAGGATATTTCTGGAACTGTTGAGGGAGAATGAGATCATGAAAATTATTTAGTTTGTTGTTGGGAGTGCAAGCTGTAACCTACATTTTGAATACTTTTTAAAAATGTATTATTATTATTATTTTTATTTATATATGTGTTTATTTACTTATTTATTTTTATTATTTTCATTATTTCATATTCATTGCACAGTAATTTGCTGACTAATTACTGCAGTTTAATGTATCTTTTTTAATAATTTAATTATTATTTTCTTTACTGCCATGTGTTTTGGATGTTGAAATTGTTGGATGTTGTTATATTATCATGAAAAACCAATAAATATGTTTAAAAAAAAAAAAAAAGAAGCTCATTTGGCCACAGGCCAAACGCCACATAAACATAGAGACAACACAGAGACTTTTGGGAATTTATTCTCAAAACGGTGACAAACCTTTACATCTTGGTGTTTGCTGAGCGTCACATTGGTGATTGGTTGGTTATTTACCGTTTGATTGTTTTGCATGTTCCTTTAAACAAAGAGCAAAACTCTTTAATGATGCCGTCCACAGATAAACTTCATTAAATCGTAAATTTGATTTGTGAATTACCTTTTCAATCAATTTATTGGTCAACCAGTAGCTCGAAAGTTCAGAATATTCGACAGCACAGAGGGCAAACTGTCACTTTTAAACCACTTTAAAACCAAAGGGTATGTTTTTAGAATAAGACGTTTCAAACTGAACATTGTAGTTGCATTGTGTGACCACCAGAGGCAGTGTGCGCAATAACCTGCAATCTGAGGGGTGCAGCTGCATGCTGCGGCCACCAGAGGGCAGCAAACATCCCAGTGCTCATTGCTCCTCACCACAACTGTCCCGTTTCCTACCTTCTATATATACAGTATATATATACAGTATATATATATATATATATATATATATATATATATATATATATATATATATATATATATATATATATATATATACATATACATATACATATACATATACATATACATATATATATATATATATATATGTATAAAAAAAACTGCATTTAACTGCCTCTGTAGTGTCTTTCAGTACAATTACATCTAAATAAAAATGTCACCATGGAAAGCAGCGTTTCGAGATGAATACACATGTGAAACTATGTTTTTTTAAAACAAAGCGTGCATTTTGAGAACGTGATAGAACATGTAATAAAGCTCATGCCATACATATATGATCCTGATAGTATAATGATTAGATTTTCTGTTCGATTTCGAATAAATTTGAAGTCAGTGGTCTTGATTTGAGTTCAGAAAAGACAAGAAGCATAATTCAAACTTACTAAGAACATGATGTCATTCTGATTTTGAGTTTTCTTTGACTTGTTTTGTCTGACTTGGCCTTTTTTCAGTAATCATAAGACCAAACTGCTAAAATGTGAGAGAACGAGACTGACAAACTGAATAAATTTGTTATTTTTTGGGAGTCAGAGGGGAGGAATCTGCAGGGGAGCGACCCCCGCCTCAGAACTGGGTCGGAATATCGGGTAGATTCTGCTCTTTGTTACGAAGCCGGTGTAGATCTGGTGAAAGAATCCACCGGGAGATGTCCCTGCCGTAAAGATGCATCGTGTAAAGGAGTAAATCTGAGCCCTGGCGTCCAGGTCGTAGAAGGAGACCGAGCCTCCTTCGTAATCCACAAACACTCCAACGCTCTCAGGCTTTTTAGGCAGGATGACCGGAGGGTTGGCGTTGGCCTGGCATCGCCCCCAGTACGACCCCAGGGTCCAGCATCCGTTCTCAGGACTGAGAGACACTTCAGCGCCTTTCCTCTGGATGCTTTCTCTGGTGACGCCCACTTCCCAAGTGTTCTGTCCTTCCAGCAGAACCTCAAAGTAGAACCTGCCGGAGGAAAAGCCCTCCTTTCCCAGGACCAAGTGCAGGCAGTCGAACCGGGACGGGTTGTCGGGGACTCTTCTTCTAAAGACGCCATCTTTGACCCGGGTTCTGTCCTCCGAGACGACGAGGGACGGGTGCGCCGTGTCGGGGTCCAGAGTCACCTCCGTTAGATACAGATCCTGGAGTTTCCCCAGAGCATCGTCGAATGTTGGGAACTCTGGAGACTCCTCGTCCTTCCTCAGGCGGACCTCTCTGATAACGCCGTCCAGCTGATCATTGAGGGTCTCCTTCAGGTTCTCCAATGTTCTCCTCAGGGTCTCACTGTGCTGGAGCCTTTGGTCTTTGGGTAGGAAGTGTTTGGAAATAGAAGAGGAGGCGGCGGATGGGAGGCTCTGCAGCAGCCTGAACTCGTCCTCGGTCTGCGACAGCTCTTCCAGCTCAGCGTTCACCTTCTGCTTTGCAGCGATCTCCAGCTGCAGCTGACGGAGGAGCTCTGCACTCTGCTGCTCTGCAGCTCGTTGCTTCTCCTCCAACAGCTCCAACAGCTTCTCCTTTTTGGTCTCAATCAAAGCAACGAGAGCCGCAAACGACCTGACGGTTTCAGCTTTTAACTTCTCTACTTCTTGGCGGCCGTGCTTGATTGAGTTTTGATACGCGTGAGCTCTGATGGTGTCATTCTTTAGGGTCTTCTCGACCTTCCTTTTCACACGCCTCAGCTGAGTTTTCCTCTCTTTCAGCTCTTCCTCTAAGGAGACGACTTCGTGCTCCACATGCTCATCCCTAAAGCATGCAGAACAAACGCAGCTCTGGTCCGTCCTGCAGAAAAACTCCTTTAACTTGTTGTGTTTTCTACAGGCTCGGTCCTCCAGGGAGGCCACGGGGCCGATCAGCTGGTGCCACTTCAGCGCCTGACCCGTGTGGTGTGGCTTCAGGTGAGCGCTGCAGTACGAAGCCAGGCAAACCAGGCAGGACTTCACAGCTTTGCGCTTCCCCTCGCTGCAGACGTCGCAGGCCACCTCCTGGGGACCGGCGGGAGCATCGGCGGGGGCACCGCCGCCGCCGCCGCCATCGCTTCCGGCTCTCGCCTTCTTGAAAAGCTCCAAAATGTCTCTGAACTCGGTGTTGACCCGCAGCTCGGGCGTTCTGGTGAAGGTCTCCTGGCACAGCGGACACCGGCTGACGCCGCTGATGACCCAGCAGCCGGTGATGCAGCGCTGGCAGAAGTTGTGACCGCACGGGGTGGAGACGGGTTCGACGAAGACGTCCAGACAGATGGAACACTGAAACTGCTCTTCCAAGCTGTGGGCTGAGGCCATGTCTGAAAAGGAAGAGGAGAGTGAGTTCAAGTGAAGAGCTCAACTACATGGGGCGAAGGTTGTTTCAGTCAACATGACGACAGACGGCAAAGGAAACTAGAACATTTCTGAAGAAATTTTGATGGGTGCCAATCTACTGCCCGCCCTATCAACAAACCCTGTAGTTCAGTTAAAGCTGAGAGTCTCCTGTCACATATAAACTTTGAATGAGGTCTTTGTGATGTCGTATGGCTGAGTTATGAGGCCTCCAAAATAGGGCAGTTTTTGGCAATTTTGGCTCGTTAAGTGCTTTTCAATCGATTTTCCCACTGAATTTTGGACCTGTACGAGGCCCAAAATTCACAAGACAAGTCAGATGAAGACAGTTATGTCATTTTTATCAAGATCGTGTTTAATATTCAGCTTTTATGACATTTTCAAAATGCATTTTGGGACTAGTTAAGTGCTTTTCAATCGATTTTCCCATTGAATTTTGGACCTGTACGAGGCCCAAAATTCATAACACAAGTCTGATGAAGACAGTTATGTCATTTTTAATCAAGATCCTGTTTAAAATACAGCTTTTATGGCATTTTATGGTGACTTTGTGTGAAAGAGGACAAACATACCTACATTTTGAAGTAAAATTTGTCCAGATCGGCCAGATATTTCAGACATTTGTTTGAGGAATTGGTGCAGTATTAATTTTTGAGTGAGGGTTTGAGTGGGAGAGACACCTCAGCTGAGCTGTAGTCTACCTAAAACGTAAACTGCCGTTGTGTCAAAGCTGTATAATGTATCAACAAACCCTTTGGTTCAGTTACAGCCGAGAGTCTCCTGTCACATATAAACTTTGAATGAAGTCTGTGTGATGTCGTATGGCTGAGTTATGAGGCCTCCAAAATAGGGCAGTTTTTGTCAATTTTGGCTCGTTAAGTGCTTTTCAATCGATTTTCCCATTGAATTTTGAGCCTGTACGAGGCCCAAAATTCCTACCACAAGTCTACTGAAGACAGTTATGGCATTTTTATCAAGATTCTGTTTAATATACAGCTTTTATGGCATTTTCAAAATGCATTTTGGGACTAGTTAAGTGCTTTTCAATCGATTTTCCCATTGAATTTTGGACCTGTACGAGGCCCAAAATTCACAAGACAAGTCAGATGAAGACAGTTATGTAATTTATGGTGACTTTGTTTGAAAGAGGACAAACATACCTACATTTTGAAGTAAAATTTGTCCAGATCGGCCAGATATTTCAGACATTTGTTTGAGGAATTGGTGCAGTATTAATTTTTGAGTGAGGGTTTGAGTGGGAGAGACACCTCAGCTGAGATGTAGTCTACCTAAAAAGCAAACTGCCGTTGTGTCAAAGCTGTATAATGTATCAACAAACCCTTTGGTTCAGTTACAACCGAGAGTCTCCTGTCACATATAAACTTTGAATGAAGTCTGTGTGAAAACGATGCATTTTTCATTAGTCCTGCTTATTCACACACGGAAGCACGAACAATCAGTCTACTGAGATGTTGACAGAAACCGTTATATTTCATCGCGTGTTTCGCCGGCTCGCCGCGCCTCACCTATTGAAAACCACTGATCTAGAAGCTCTTTGTGGGTTTTAGGCTGGAATTAAGATTTGTTCCCATTTCTTTAGCTGCATCTGTGAAAAACAGCAAAGATAACACCATACATATGTATAGAATGGCTAGATGTGTTACGTCTGAGTTTAGAACGTCCGCACAAGTCGGCCATCTTACCACAGGGTGAGATGTCCGGGAGACAGTCAAACCTGAGGTAACCATAGTTACGGGATGTGATCTGCTCTGACGCTATTACTCTTATCTCGCAGTAATCTCCACTATTTTACATACTAAAAGACCTTGTGCGATATTTAATTTATTTGGTCATCTGTGCAATAATTCACGTCACTACTGTGCAATATCTTATCTATTTATGGTCAGACTATGTGCATACAATGTGTAATTAACACAAGTGTAGTACAATATGGGCAATAACTCAAC
The DNA here is from genome assembly GCF_027942865.1 of Odontesthes bonariensis. Lineage (NCBI taxonomy): Eukaryota > Metazoa > Chordata > Actinopteri > Atheriniformes > Atherinopsidae > Odontesthes > Odontesthes bonariensis. Next base: position 3,128,600 of record NC_134514.1, read on the forward strand.
CATAGTGCTATAACTTATTTTACTCTCTTTACTTTGTATATCTTGTATAGCCTATATTCTTTTTCCCACTTTGTTTTAGATTATTCTATATTAATTATATTTTAATTATATATTACATTAATGATTCTATATTATACTGTATTTTAGATTTATAGAGATCCTATGTGTGTGTTTGTAGATACTGGGGACTTGAATTTCCCTGAGGGAGTCATCCCAAGGGATAAATAAAGTTTAGTCATGGGGCAAATAAACGTGAAATATTTACGTTTTTATTTAAAAAAATAAATATGGACTTCGTCTGTAGTGTGATAATTTGCTTAATACTTTGATGTTTATAATAAACTAAATGTTTGAGAATTAAAGCTGCAGTCTGCAGGATTTGTTGTTGTCATACGTAAAGTCCTACTTTTTGGCATTTTAAGAGTTTACATGATCTATCAGAACACTTGAAGTTGAAAACGGTGACCTCCGTAGTCGTAAGATGCAAGAAATGCTTATTTTTTAACCAAAAAATAAAAAGTTATTCAACTTCCTGTCCCGCCCCATCAAAACACATGAGAACTCGTGCACGTCTATGTGCACGCCAGATGCGCGTAGACGTGGTTATCTTAGAGAAGCCAAATGGAGATCTGAGATTGTGCATAGATCTGAAAGATCTAAATAAGGCGATACAGCGTGAGCACTACAGGCCACCGACAAAATCTGACATAACCAGCACAGTGAGTGGAGCAAGCTATTTCACGAAACTAGATGCCTCATCTGGGTTTTACCAAATAGTGCTTGATGAGGAAAGCTCTAAATTGTGCACATTCAATACGCCATTCAGAAGGCATTGCTTTCTACGATTGCCGTTTGGGATTAGCTCAGCCCCTGAAGTTTTTCATAAAACCGTGAAGCAACTATTCGATGGAATAGAAGGGGTGGGAGTCTTTATCGATGACGTGGTAGTCTGGGGAAAAACAAAAACGGAGCATGATGAGAGATTGGCCAGAGTTCTCACACAGGCGCAAAAATCTGGTTTGAAACTGAATAAAAGTAAGTGCCAATCTGGGGTGCAGGAGATTACCTACCTTGGTGAGAAGTTGTCTGGGGCAGGAGTGCAACCAGATCCGGAAAAGGTGCGAGCTATAGCTGAGCTGCCAGTACCGCAGGACAAAAATGACTTACAGAGAGCCCTAGGACTAGTGAATTACATGGGGAAATTTATCCCAAACCTATCGTCTAACACAAGAGCTCTCAGAAGCTTGTTAGAGACCAAGTCAATGTGGCAGTGGATGGCAGAACATGCCAGAGAATGGGAATGGCTCAAAAGCAGTCTATGATCAGGACAAGCCGTTGAAAGTGTCCACTGATGCGTCCAAAGCAGGCCTAGGAGCTGTGCTTTTGCAAAAGCATGATACAGAGTGGTATCCAGTCGCATACGCGTCGCGCACAATGACAAGTGCAGAAAGGAATTACGCGCAAAAAGAGAAGGAGACTCTAGGCGCAGTGTTTGGATGTGAAAAGTTTCACGAATACGTGTATGGACGATCAGTAATACTAGAAACCGATCACAAACCACTGATAGCTATCTCACAGAAGCCACTGGGTGACGCACCGCCGCGCATCCAGCGTCTAATGTTAAGACTACAGAAATATGACCTGACATTTGAGTTTACACCAGGCAAGCACCTAGTTGTAGCCGATGCGCTGAGTAGGGCTAGCTTGCACAACACCAGTAGCGCGACAGAAGAAGCGGTGCAAATTCATATCGACCCGATTAGGCTACACATGCCAGTGTCAGATGCAAAATGGGCAGAGATAGTGAAGGAAACACAAAAGGATGACAAACTAAAAAGAGTAATGGAACAGATACATCAACCAGGACAGGTTAAGCTTGACAAGCCGTACCAACACTTTAAAGGTGAACTGTCTGTGTTAGATGGGGTTCTGTTAAAGGGTACAAAGATAGTCATACCTACCTCCATGAGAGCAGAAATGGTCAAATTAGTGCATGAGGGGCATTTGGGCATTGAGAAGTGCAAAAGACGTGCACGTGATGTGTTGTATTGGCCTAGCATGCACAAGGACATTGAGGCATATGTGCAGCGCTGTGAGACCTGCCAGCGCCACAGATACCAGCAGCCAAAGGAGCCTATGAGGCGCCATGACAAGCCCCAAGAGCCATGGAGAAAAGTGGGCATGGATCTATTTCAGCTAAAGGGCAAGGACTATTTTAAGTCATGGACTAATATTCAAACTACCCTGAGTTTGTAGGGTTGAGTGACACAACAGCAGAAAGGGTGGTTGCACATACAAAGACTATGTTCGCACGCCATGGAATTCCAATGACTGTTGTAAGCGATAACGGGCCACAATTCACAAGCCAGTGCTTCAAAGACTTTGCAGACACATATGGGTTCAAACATGTGACCTCAAGCCCTCTGTACCCACAGTCAGCAGGGTCAGCAGAGAAAGGAGTGCAAATTGTGAAGCGCATCTTGAAAAAGGCTGCAGACAATGCAGAAGACCCTCATCTGGCGATCCTGAATTACCGAGCATCACCACTGGAGAACCGACTTTCACCAGCAGAAATGCTCATGAACCGGAAACTCAGAACACGACTTCCATCAGCATCTCATCAGATGGAAAAGAAAGATGTGAGGCGTGATGAGAGGCAAACTGAACTGTACAACAGAACAGCACGGCCTCTGAGACCACTCGCACATGAGGACATAGTGCGAGTGAGATGTGATGGAGAATGGGGACCGCTGGCTAAAGTGGTCAAAGAAACAACTCCCAGATCATATGAGGTCATCACAGAGCACGGGAAAACCATGAGGAGAAACCGACGTCACTTGCTGAAAGTGCCTCTGACAAAAATGAGTTATGGACAGTGACACATGTGACATGCCGATTCCAAGCCAGACAGAGCAAACAGAAATGGCAGACAGTCAGTACTTAGAGACAGACCGAAACGAACAGACTGAAGTGACACAGAGTAGAAGCTCACAAAGACAAATTGTGAGACCCAAGAGATTGATTGAGGAAATGCAATGATGTGCTCTGAGATGAATGTGTAAAAGTTGAAAGAAAAAAAAAGTGTTCCAAACTGTTGGAAAAAAAGTATGTTGAGTTGTAAACAGACAAATTGTTGAAGTTATGTTTAAAAGTACAAGGTTGACACTCAGAGGTATATAAACAGAAGAAATGGATTTTATTTTGAAATGATGTCAACAGTCTTGAGTTTATAGTTGGATATACTCTGTACTTGAAAAAAGGGGAGATGTATTGATATGTGAAGATCTATGTTTTACCACAAGTGGGCAGTATGACCCCGGGCCATGACCTGGCAATATATAAGCAGTTGTACACGAGGAGTCTGGCAGTTACCAGTAAACGTTCTGACTGATACTCGGTGTGTGTCGCCTCATTACAGACTCCGTTGACCAGCAACGCGGACGAGACATCTAGCCATTCTATACATATCTATGGATAACACAGTCTGACAGACAGAAAACAGGATTTCTGCAGCAGATGTTGCTAAAACAACCTGATGTGTTACAGCACGACTTTCATCATAAACTTATTCAGAGAACGGAACAGCGCGTGGGAGAAGTTAATAAACATAAGAAGAAAGTGAGAAAGCTGCTGAGATGAAGTCAAAGCTCACCTGTTCAGGGGTAAAGGGTGTTGTTTTCAGTCAGGGAAACGGAGAAAGATAAGTTTCACTTTCCCTAAGTCACACGGACTCACACCCCTCCCTGATCAGCTGATCAGCTGATCTCGGTCACGTGCGACCTGATGCCGCATCTCATCATTTCTCTGACTCCTCTGACTTCTCTCAGATCTGCTTTTCCAACGATGCCAAAGCAAATAGGCAAGGCAATTATATTTATAGAGCACAATTCATACACAAGGCAATTCAAAGTGCTTCACAGCTACATAAAATCACAAGAAGGCAATAAAAGCATCAAAAAGAAATAAAAAAAAAATAAAAATAATAAAAAAAAAATGTTTTTTTAAAAAAATAAAAAACCCATTAAAAATAATCATTAATGAATTAATTTAAAAGCAAAGAGTGCAGATAAAACACTTTCAGGTGTCATATGCACACTAAATAGAACTGTTTTCAGCCTGGATTTAAACATTCTCAGAGCCCGAGTTGGTTCATATGGCGCTAACATGTCAGAGATGTACTTTGACCATGAAGAGACTTGTACACAAGCAGAGCTGTTTTAAAGTCTATTCTCTGAGCGACAGGAAGCCAGTGCAGAGACCTGAGCACTGGACTAATATGGTGGTATTTCCTGGTTCTGGTCAGGACTCGAGCAGCAGCGTTCTGGATGTACTGCAGCTGTCTTACAGCCCGTTTAGAGCCCAGTGAGCAGGCCGTTACAGCAGTCTAACCTGCTGGAGACAAACGCATGGATCAGTCTCTCTAAGTCTGGTTTAGACACTATTCCTTTGATTCTGGCAATGTTTTTTAGATGGTAAAAAGCTGCTGATGTTACAGATTTAATGTGGCTGTTAAAG